>NW_017693863.1:0-4372 GCF_001879085.1 Nicotiana attenuata | reverse complement strand
ATTGTAGCACACAACCTCAACTGTTGTGACAATTTCAAGTTATCTATAACTTGAACACTCTAAGTACCTAATACAATTGCTTCTATGAAAGCTGAAAGGTACAATTTTAAACCACCTACTACAATTGAAATAGAATAAAAGAAAGACACAATGGAACTGATTCCTCTATCTCGTTCAAGTAGCTTCAGGAGTGCACACTCAAATCTCACATAAATTGCTTGCAAAATCGCCTTGCTCTTTTGCTCTCAATTTAGTTTAACTTCTGCGTTTGTGCAATACCTGTAAAAGAGAACAATCACTGTTATTTAATAGGTTAGTAATCAGAGTTTGATTGGGACTCAATTGCTGCTCTTCTATCGCAGAAGAGTTCACGATGATATCAAACTCTAACACTATCTTTATCCTGGATTGTGTTCTCTTCATATAAGGAGACTTTTCTCTCTTTATCTAATATGCAACCTTTTCGATCAGATCAGGAGATATTGCTGCTTTATCAGTAGGACTTATCTCCTTCACGTGCCTCTCACATGTATATGTTGATCATGACTGTGCTTCACAAGATGGACCTGGTCCATGACTGAGTTTATTTGTCATTCTTCAAAACTTCACCTGTTCTTGGGCCAACAAATTTCCCCTTTTTGATGATGACAAACTCTGTGCTTTTTACTGATTTGGAACCTGTAAGAACTCAGCTTAACCATCAACACTAAACTTAGAAAATTCACTTATCATCAAGGACCAGGTTAATTAGGTTATAAATATCACTTATTTTAGAATGTGTAAAGCACAATATCTCTTCCCCCTTTTGGCATCACCGAAAAGTTGCATACACAATGTGAACCCCAGATTTTAATAAATACTCATGGCCACTGGGGCAACTGCAAGTGCAATCATGGTGCAATCATTAGTAATCAAACAAACATATTTAAACTATCAAGAACAGATTAATCATTGAACAAGAGAAAACAGCAGTTGTCATTGATAGAGATATGTTGCCACCTACAATCCACAAAAAGAAAGAAAAACATTCCAACCATGAGCAAAAAAAATAGAAAGATAGAAAAATCCCTAATCTGGGTCACTGGGGGTACTGAACAAGTTCAGGAGACAAGATCTAGAAGTCCTAAGGCTTGGAGGAACTAGAGGGTTGGGATTGGGTTTGGTGAAGATTCAACATGTTCTGAAGAATTCTATCATTCTTCTCCTTTTCTTTGGCAAGCTCAGATCTGAGACCATCCCTCTCAGCTTCCACGTCAACCACACGTGCCTTGAGCCTAGCTATTTCAGCATCCTTGGCTGCACATTCCTGAACCAGACTTCTAACTTTGTTGTTGATGGGTGCCTTCTGGGATGAACCAGGTTCATTTGGGATGGCATTGACTGGATAGTCACAAGCAAGCAGAGTATTGATGCCAATGTGTTCCTTGCTTGAGGCCATTTCCCTTTTCTTCAGAGGCACATTTAGCCTGTCCAGAACTGTGGTTAGAATAAAGCCTTACGGAGTAGCATGAGCCTTGGAGCCATTTATGACCCTGTCTAGAAGCTTGACAATGAAAGCAGGCCAATTGATTTGCTTTCCTCTCTCCAGGCACTCCATAAGGACCAGATCCATGTAGTTGGCAGTGTGCCTTCTCTCCTGTCTAGGCAATAAGCACTTGTTGACAAATTCAAACACAACCTTGTGATCAGGCCTCATTTCACTCTTCTGCACAGCTCGGGCTTCATTCACTTCTTCTGAATCACAAAACCTCTTGGTGATTTCAAGGGTAGTAGGGAGGGAGTCCAGGCAAGGCCACCTTTGCCTTGTGTAGTCATCAAACCCTTCAGAGGGTATGTCCAGAATCTCTCCCAGTTTCTGTGCATCAAACTGCACTTGAACTCCTTTCACTGGGCTTCTAACTATGCCATCCTTAACCACAGTATTTGCCATAAATTCAATCAGCTCATTCCTGGCAAGCCTACCGTCCATCTGAAGGACCATGTCCTTCCACCCCTGAGCTGCTAAAGCATCCACCAACCTAATCATTCCTGGTTGCACCAGGTCTTTCAACACTCTTCCCTTCAAAATTTTCCTTCTGCCAAACATGGCAAACTTGTCCTGTTCCTTCACAGAATCATGTTCTTCTTCTTCTTCTCCACTCCAGTCTTCATCATCAGAATTCTTGATTGTTTGTTTTTCACTGCTGATCTTGTCCTCTTGGCTAGTGAATGTTCAACAGCTTCAGACACAGAGGAAGACTTCTTGGAGGAAGTCTTGGGCTTTTTAGGCTTGGGTGTAGGAACCTCCACTGTTGTACCCCTTTCTTAATGGACTAGTTCCATCTCCTCTTCCTCAACAGCCTCTGAGGATTCTGCAATGTTTCCCTTTCCCTTATCCATTTTCATTTTCTTGCTTTCTTCTAAGGCTTTTTGTAGATCAGCTTCACTCTGTTTTACCCTGCTTCTTGTGGCTCTACCCCTAGGCACTGAAGAGGCAGTAGGTGTTGGGGATGAAGCTTTTCTTTTCTTAGAAGGCTTGGGAACATTTGGGTTTTTGTTGTGGGAGTTCTGCGTTTCTTTGGGTCATAGCTTGCCCCAACCTTTTTTTCAGTAGATCAGCCAGGGTCTCTTCAGTAGATGAAACAGGTTCATCTCTCTGTTTGCTCAGATGAACCAGCCCCTCAGCAGCTTTCCCGAACCACTTCCCCCTGACTTCAGGCCACTCACTTCTACCTTTTCATGTTCAACCCCACAAATAGCAGGTACTACACTATTCCCAGTTCCCCTCTCTTCACCACATGCACCCTCTCTCTCTTTTTCTTTTTCTAACTTCTTTTTACCTCCACTCCTACGTATCTCAAGTAACTCAACATCCGTAATGGGTCCAACCAGAACAAACCTAGTCTCTAAATTTTCAATTACAGGTGAACTTACCTTGGAAGGTGATTCTTGAGTCTGTTCAGAGTCAGAAGACCCATGTCCTTCCCCCTCAGTAGCAGATTGATAGGATTCAGACTCAGAGCTGGAGTCAGATTTTTGAGCTTTGCTTGCTTTCACTTGGCTTGCTTTCAACCTTTTCATTTAAAGCCTTCCTCAGAGCACCAGATGCCACAGTCTTTCTAGCAAGCATTTTTACCCTTCGTAATCTAGGTTTTGGAGATTCACTAGGTGGAGTGGTTGAGGATGAATTTGAGGGAGATGGTGGTGGAGGAGTTCCAGGATTTTCTTGTGGGTTAGACATGATCGTTGATTCTTTGAGAAAATTTGGGAATTTTGGAGAAGAGGGTAAGTGAAGATGACAACTAATTTTTGACGGTTTTAGAGTTATGATGAAGACTGGAGAATTGATGTGTATTTAAAGGGGATTACACATTTAATAAGTAACGACAGCCTTTTGCAGTGGTCAAATAGGAGTCTAATCAACCTGAAATTCCAGATTTTGAATGATCTATTTGGCTTCCCTAGATATTAGGCAAAAATTATGGTTTAGAGTTCTAGATGGACGGAACTGGTTCAATGCTAACAGATAGAATTTTCTAGGAATTTGACAAGTATAGGACTTCTGCTCATGATTGAATTATTAATCTTTCTAATTGTGCAGAGTATAGAAAACATACCTGAGCTTTCATATGAACCCATACTGATGAACCAGGTTCTTCATTTAGAACTCTCTTGAACATGCCTCAAATGCCATAATAGAGAAAATTTTGTAAGAGATCAATGAGTCATATAAACACATGTCACAGGAGTATACTAATTAAAGTATGAAGCTGAGTAAGAATTAATCTAGATATTTACACATGTTTAGAACTCTTAGCCAAATTTTTTTTCAATTTTTTTTTTCATTGTGCATTCTGAGCTGGACCTATTAGGTGATCTTAATCATCCCTAATTCCAACCTGTTCCTCTCAAAGTTTTCTCTACTCAGTGCTTTAGTGAAGATGTCAGCAATTTGTTTATCAGTAGCACAAAATTCTATGAAGATCAATCCTTTCTCATAGTTATCTCTCAAGAAGTGGTGTCTAACATCTATGTGCTTAGTCCTCTTATGATGAACAGGGTTCTTTGTCATACTTATAGCACTAGTGTTATCACAGAATATAGGAATGCAACCAACTTCAATGCCAAAATCCACTAGTTGCTGTTTGATCCATAGTAGTTGAGCACAACAAGATGCAGCAACAACATATTCAGCCTCAGCAGTGGATAAGGCCACTGAATTTTGCTTTTTAGTGGCCCATGATACAAGACATGAACCAAAAAAGTGAGCCATACCTGAGGTGCTTTTCCTATCCACAAGGAAACCTGCATAATCAGCATCAGCATATCCTACTAGATTGAAATTACTACCTTTAGGATACCAAAGACACAGATCAGTGGTGCCTTTCAAATA
>NW_017693862.1:0-4372 GCF_001879085.1 Nicotiana attenuata | reverse complement strand
CAGTGATCACACTCCTAAGTCACAAATCATGAATCTTACCGAATCATCGGAATTCATATCCGAGCCCTCTAACACATAAGTCAACGTCTGGTTGACTTTTCCAAAACAAACCTTCCTTAAAGAGCCTATGTGTCTCATTTCCTTATAGAACCACTCCAAATCAACTCGTTCACACCCAACACTGATAATGAAGCATAAAGAAATAGTAGGGCGAGCGGTTCTCATGAGACGACCGGGTCGTCACACCAGTCCCAACTTAAAATGCTTACTACAGAGCGCTTACCCGAAGGGCAGAGGTTGTAGTGCTTGTATGCGTGAATAACATGGGCTCGTTAGATGCTTATGCAACCTGGTTCCTAAGGGCATGATATTTCGGCCAACTAGTACCGAGAGAATGAGTCAGGTGGATGATTCAGCGTGAAGATCTCGGCCTGGGCTCAAAAAGTCAGTCATGAAGCACTGAACAATTTCGAAGACGACAGGGGCACTTGAGGGAATAAGAACAGATTTGGACACTTTGAGATCATTTCGAGCCCGAATTGTGTGAAACCGGGCAGATAGAACATAAAGAAACCCTATTGAAATGGATCCTGTCGCATCAGGTTGAAGCTAAAGGCAAGTTTACCCCTAATTGGCAGGGGCCGTTCGTGGTAATGAGAGTGTTGTCCAATGGTGCTTTTGTAGTTAACAAATGTAGAAGGCGAATGTGTGGATGTGGTTATCAAGTCTGGCACAATCAGAAGATGTTACAAATGTTTTCCTTGGTTTGTTTAATTGTGTTGTTTGTACTTGGCATGTTTTGAAGATTGGAATGACGGAGGTATTTTGTTCTGCTATCTAAACAATTTATCCTTTGTTACCCCTTTGAGCCTTATTTATTTTCTTTCATACCCCTCTTTCGGAATCAGTAGCAAAGTTCAGAAACGCAAGCGCAAAAGATAAGTAAAGGAAAAAGAGAAAAAGAGAAGGAAAAAGAGAAAAAGAGAAAGAAAAGAGAAAAGAGAAAGAAAAGAATGAAAAGAGAAAGAAAAAAGAAAAAGAGAAGAAAAACAACAAAAAGAACAACAAAAAGAGGAAAAAAGAAAAAAAAAGGGAAAAGAAAGATCACAAACAAACAAAGTAATTCCTATGACCTGAACTACGTTTGACTTGATCCCGAAAGGGTACGTAGGCAGCCTTCCTCTGAGGTTCAGTCACACCGAAATAAAAGTCCAAAGTCCCCAAGGAAGAAACTGGGATAGAAGTTGTGGTTGTTGTGGGAAATCTGATTTCGAAAGTTGTAATTTTGAACCCATGTTGAATTGTTTTGAGCCTTTGATACCCTTTCTTTCTAACCCTATCCAAAAGCCCACATTACGGTCCAAAGGAAGACCTTCTGATCAGTCTTCGAGAGATGCCAAGTCAAACGAGTAGAGGTGAATCATATTAGGGGCAACACTCCGGTCCAAACGAAGGAAATGAAGAATGAGAGTGTCTTGTTGATGAGAACCCTCACGGGTATCCCAAGGCGACGAAAGCTGAGAGAAATCAAAAATGAGAGAGTATTATTGGTGAAAACCTTCATGGGCACCATAAGGCGATAGTGAGTTGAGAGAAAGACCAAAATGAGAGAGGCTTGATGGTGAAAACCCTTCGGGCACTACAAGTCGAATAAGGATTGTGATTCAAATTGGATAAGCGGAGCATCGAAGCCCAGTTTCACAATTTGGGGGTATAATAGGGGCTGAACATCAGATTTGCCTAACAGGATAGGCCACAGGTGCATGTCAAGGTCATTAGAGTCGGTACCCACATCCGATAGGTTTCTACTTTGTAGTTTTCTTGTTAGGAATCATCTCTTCCCATTGTCCCCTACTCTGTTCTTTTTGTTTTGTTTACTTCCTCTTCTTGAGTATGTCTGGTCAGAACAAGTAAGAAATAACTTCAAAATTTGCCACCAGCTTTCCAATTGCACAAAACGGGGTCTGGCTAACACATCAAAATGTCATAAGTCAGGAAAAAACAACAAGCGCATTGAGCTAACAACAATCAACATGCCTTGGGATCCTTGTGAAATACAAAGGTTTGGTACATATCAATTCATGAATAATGCAACAAGGTGGAAGGTGCTTGGTGAACGGACCAGAGATATTTTCTGTGGTAAGATCGACAAAAGGTGGTTGAACAGTGACAAGCAGGTTCTTCAAGTGGAAATCAAAGTTATCAGGGTGAGTAAAGGAACAATAGACCTCAAGGCCAAGGCCAATGGTTTAAGTCAAGAAAGAACAGCACACACACGGAGTGAGGGCAATGGACGTGCTTTAGGATTCATGTGAGACACAAAGGTTGGGTAGATGCCAGTTCATGAGAAATGCAACAAATAGAGGATATTGGGTCTGAACGGAGAAAAGGTATTGCGGATGACAGAGAAAGTGGTTAGTCAATAAGCAGACAGGGTCTTCGAGTGGAAATCAGTTATCATGGGAAATGAAGGAGCAATCGCCCTCAAAGTTCAAGGCCATAAACCAACCACCATGTTTTTAAAATTGACAAGATTTTTCTTTGATTGAAACAGGGGCAGGAAATTTTGTTTGTTTCGGAGAAACCCTCCTTAGGGAAAAAGCAAGCACCAAAACAGGTATGTCTGGAAACTTTCAGGACCCTCCTGTAAAATGGGACTTAGTTTAAATTTCAAAGCAATCATGAGTAGCATAATTTAGCATAAAGATACCTCGGGGAAATAAGTGGTTTCAAAGTCGCATGTTTGAAGTAGGATCCAATTAGGAGTTCTCAGGACCCTCCTGGAAAATGGGACCCACTTTTTTTTAAGCAATCATGAGTAGCATAATTTAGCATAAAGATACCTCGGGGAATATAAGTGGTTTCAAAGTCGCATGTTTGAAGTAGGATCCAATTAGGAGTTCTCAGGACCCTCCTGTAAAATGGAACTTAGTTTAAATCTCAAAACAATCATGAGTAGCATAATTTAGCATAAATGTGCCCCAAGGAACATAAGTTGGTTTCAAAGTTGCCTGTTTAAGATACGATTCAATTAGGAGTTGTCAGGACCCTCCTGAATAATGGGACACGGTTTTAAGATCTCCTTTAGACAACAAGATACTGTTGTAAGATAGTATAATTCAGCCGTAGAATTGGCACTCTTAAGATAAGACTTGAATTTTGATTTTCAGGACCCTCCTGGATAATGGGACGTAGTTTTAAGGTCTGCTTAGATAACAAGATATAGATAACAAGGTCTGCTTAGGTTAAAATTGTTTTTTTTAACTAGAAGTTGTTAGTACCCTCCTGGATAATGGGGAGTAGTTAAGACCCATTAGATAACAAATGTAGTAGGGGGAATACCTTTAAAAGATATAACTTAGGTTCGTAATTGTCAGAAGTTGTCAGGACCTCCCTGGATAATAGGACTTAGCTTTCAATTTCTTATAATGGTTGGTAGAATAATTCAGTTTAACACTTACCCGTGTACCCAGCTACCAAACTGGGGCAGGAAATTTTTCTTGGTTTGTCTATTTTGTTGCAGTCAGGAGCCCACCTGGAGAACAAGGGAATACTTTTCAAGTTTAGCAGTCAGGAGCCCACCTGGAGAACAAGGGAAGTACAATTCAAAATTTAGCTTGCAATTTTTAATATTTGACATGTTGTACCCAGCCACCAAACTGGGGCAGAAAATTTTCTTTGTTTGTCTATTTTGTTACAGTCATGAGCCCACCTGGAGAACAAGGGAATACTTTTCAAGTTCAGTAGTCAGGAGCCCACCTGGAGAACAAGGGAATACATTTCAAGTTTAGCAGTCAGGAGCCCACCTGGAGAACAAGGGAAGTACAATTCAAAATTTAGCAGTCAGGCGTCCACCTGGAGAACAAGGGAATACATTTCAAGTTTAGCAGTCAGGAGCCCACCTGGAGAATAAGGGAATACATTTTACGTGTTAGCAGTCAGGAGCCCGCCTGGAGAATAGAGGCATATATTTTGAATTTCAGCAGTCAAGCATCACTCGGAGGAATGGCCAAACATCTCCGATCACAATTCAAGACAACAACGGCAGAATTCCATCGGAAGGATACAAGTTCAAGGCAACAAGAACCGCAAGATGAAGACATAGATAGGACTCTTTGTAATTCATAGATCATAGCTTAGTCTAGCTTATTTTTATTTCGACTTGCTGTAATAAGGAGGTCAGCAAGCAGTAACCGCAGCAATAGCAGTGAAATCACAGCTCCTGGTAGTCCTAGCTACCAAACCTTCCCGAACTACACTGACCTGATTCCTTTTTAGCCAAGGATATGTAGGAAACCTCTGAAGCAGGGTGCGGTCAACTCTTTCAAAATGCTTCACACGGAATATTCAAACGGGCAAAAATCGCTCGTAT
>NW_017693861.1:0-4374 GCF_001879085.1 Nicotiana attenuata | reverse complement strand
GTTTTTGCCTATCATCTAAAATTGTTAGTAAAAGTTTTTAACAATTCAAAAAAAAAATAATTTAACATGGTGATACCTGACCGTGGGTTTTTCCTTAGAAGTAGTATCTCTTCAAATGAACTGCATTCCAATGCGAAGGAAGCACCTTCCCGTCCGTTGTTTCCAACTCGTATGCTCCTTTTCCTGCAATATCTCGAACTCTGTAGGGTCCTTCCCAGGTTGGACTTAGTTTACCCGCATTGGCTGCCTTTGTAGATTGAAAAACCTTTTTAAGCACGAAGTCCCCAATTTTGAAGTATCTCAGTCGTGCTTTCCTGTTGTAATATCGTTCGATCACTTGTTTTTGTGCTGCCATTCTTATTAATGCGGCTTCTCTCTTGCCTTCCAGTAAATCCAAATTGACCCGCATTTCTTCATCATTAGCCTCTTGTGTTGCTTGTAAGAATCTTGTACTTGGTTCTCCTATTTCAACTGGGATTAATGCTTCAGCTCCATAAACTAAAGAGAAAGGGGTTTCACCTGTGCTCGTCTTTGTTGTTGTGCGATATGCCCATAACACTCCGGGTAACACTTCAGGCCAATTACCCTTTGACTCCTCTAAACGTTTCTTCAAATTGTTGATTATGACTTTGTTCGTTGATTCTGCTTGCCCGTTGCCTACTGGGTGATAAGGTGCAGATGTGATCCTTTTAATTTTCCAGCTCTCAGAAAACTCTGTGACTTGAGCTCCGATAAATTGAGGGCCATTGTCGCATACAATCTCCTTTGGTACACCAAATCGGCAGATGATATTACGCCAAATGAAGTCCTTGACCTCCTTTTCTCGTACCTGTTTAAATGCTCCTGCCTCTACCCATTTAGTGAAATAATCAGTAAGTACGAGCAAAAATTTTACCTGTCCTTTTGCTTGTGGTAATGGACCCACGATATCCATTTCCCACTTCATGAATGGTCATGGTACTATGACCGGATGTAACAATTCCGCAGGTCTATGCATGTTGTTACCGTACCTTTGACATTTATCACATTTAGCTACGAAACATTCCGCTTCTTCTTCCATTTTAGGCCAGTAGTATCCTGCTCTAATCAAGGTTCTCACCAGTGATCTTCCTCCTACGTGATTCTCGCAATGCCCCTCATGTATTTCCCTCATTACATACTCCATTTGAGAAGGTCCGAGGCATCTTGCTAATGGACCAACGAACATCTTACGATAAAGATTCCCCTGTTTTAAACAGTAACGAGCAGCCTTTTTTCGAAGTGCATGCGCTTGCTTCTTGTCATCAGGGACGGTACCATACTGTAAAAAAGCAACAATTTTGTTTCTCCAATCCCAAGTTAAATTATTAAAATTTACCTCATTCTTATCAGGTTCGAGAACTGAATGAAATAAATGTATAACTGAAGCATTTGCATCATTTGCCACATCAGCTGCGGATGCGAGATTAGCTAAGGCATCTGCTTCAACATTTTCATCCCTTGATATTTGTATGACCTTCCAAGTTTGGAATTGCTTTATCAGTTCCCGTACCTTTTCCAAGTACTGTTGCATCCTTGCTTCCCTAGCTGTGTAAGTCCCCAGCATTTGATTAACCACGAGTTGCGAGTCACTTTTGATCACTACTTGATTTATACCAAGTTCTCGTGCCAATTCTAGACCTGCAATCACAGCTTCATACTCCGCTTCATTGTTAGTTACGGAATGACATTTAATAGCTTGCCTAATAGTTTCACCCGTAGGTGGTACTAAAACAATTCCTAATCCTGCACCTTTTACGTTAGATGAGCCATCAGTAAATAAGGTCCATGTTCCTGGATTAGCCCCATTAAGTACTTGTACTTCTTTTTCTGCTTCTAGTTGCATCCCTTGGCTAAAGTCAGCCACGAAATCAGCTAATATCTGTGATTTTATTGTTGTTCTAGGTAAGTACGTGATTTCATATTCACTTAGCTCTATGGCCCATTTAGCTAACCTCCCTGACAATTCATGTTTATGCAATATATTACGTAGGGGGTATGCAGTCACTACAACAGTGGGATGGCATTGAAAATATGGTCTTAACTTCCTAGATGCCATGATTAGAGCAAGCGCTAGTTTTTCCAATTGTGGATACCGTGTCTCTGCATCTAACAACGATTTACTAACATAATAGATAGGAGATTATTTACCCTGCTCTTCTCGAACCAAAACCGCGCTTACCGCAACTTCTGAAACAGCAAGGTAGACAAAAAGTTTCTCCCCAGCTTTTGGTTTTGCTAGCAAAGGTGGATTTGACAAGTATGTTTTCAAATCCCTAAGTGCTTGTTGACACTCCTCATCCCATTCAAAATGATCCCGCTTCTTAAGAGCCGAGAAAAAATTGAATCATTTTTTTGATGATTTAGAAATGAACCTTCCCAAAGCTGTGATTCTTCCTGTTAGTCTTTGAATCTCTTTCTTGTTTGAAAGTATATCAGGGATTTCTTCAATGGCCTTAATCTGTGCAGGATTCACTTCAATACCACGGTTAGAAACAAGAAAACCTAAAAACTTACCTGATGCCACACCAAATGCACATTTTTCTGGATTCAACTTCATATTATATTTTCGTAAAATTTTAAACGTATTAAACATGTGCGATATATGATCTTTTGAATGTTGAGTCTTAACTAGCATATCATCTATATATACCTCCATGGTTTTACCTATTGTTCTTGAAACATTTGGGTGACCAACCTTTGATACGTTGCACCTGCATTCTTAAGACCAAAGGGCATTACCTTATAACAGTAAGTCCCCCTGTCTGTTATAAAGGAGGTTTTTTCTTCATCTCCTGGATCCATCTTGATTTGATTATAGCCTGAATATGCATCTAAAAAACTTAATAGCTCATGCCCTGCAGTAGCATCAATTAACTGATCTATGTGCGGTAAAGGAAAGGAATCTTTTGGACAGGCTTTATTAAGGTCTGTATAATCTACACAGACTCGCCACTTACCGTTCTTCTTAGGAACCACAATAGTATTAGCTAACCAGTTAGGATATTTTACCTCACGAATTGAACCAATTTTTAGCAATTTTTGAACTTCATCTTGAATCACCTTATTTTTGAAAGTTCCTTGCTTTCTTTTCTTTTTCTTGACGGGAGGATATGATGGATCTTCATTCAATTTATGAGTCATGACTTCCGGTGGTATCCCTGTCATGTCAGAATGGGACCAAGCAAAATAATCTGCATTAGCTTTTAAAAATTCAATCAATTTATGTTTTACCTCCGGGCTAAGATTAGCTCCTATGTACACTTTTCTCTCGGGCCAATATATAAATAACACCACGGCCTCTAGCTCTTCTATCGTTGTTTTGATGTTCTCGTTCTCCTCTAGTTCTTGAATGGTATCAGGTCTCGAATCCACATCTGTTTGCTTTTGCTCAGGTGAGGTTGACACTGTGTTACCCTCACCTAAATTCTGTAATTGCTATTTGTCTTCACCCTTAACAGTTGAATCTGCAACAGAATTGATGCTTCTAGATGTTTGTTGATCGCCTCTGATTTGGCGTATTCCCCATGGAGATGGAAATTTAATAACTTGATGTAAGGTTGAGGGAACAGCATCCATGTCATGAATCCATGGCCTCCCAAGAATCATATTGTAAGCCATTTCCATATCTACGACTTGAAATTTGGTATCTTTAACGACGCCTTCTGCGAATGTAGTAAGTATTGCTTCCCCTTTTGTTACAACACTAGAGTTGTCAAATCCCGACAAAGTATGCGCCTTTGGAATTAATTTATCCTCCGCTTGCATCTCGCGCAATACTCGTATTAAAATAATATTTACAGAACTACCTGGATCAACCAAAACTCGTTTCACGTTAGTGTCATGTACAAGTAAAGATATTACCAGTGCGTCGTTATGCGGAGTTATGAGTCCCTCGGCATCTGCGTCATTGAATATAACATTCTCCTCTTCCAGTACATGTCGAGGCCGCTTCCCGTGGGTAATTGTTACTTTTGAAACCTTTTTATATGATACATCGTTGATCTCTTCACCCCACTTATAACGTTGACAGTTCTCTTGGGCGAAGGTGGTTTTGGAGGCTCCTGCCTATTCTTCATGTATGCTTGTTTACCTTTCTCACTGAATACTCAGTAAGATACCCCTGTTTTAACAAATGATCAACTTCACCTTGCAGAAACCTGCAATCTGCTGTTTTATGCTCGTGATCGTTATGAAATTCGCACCAATGATCAGGGTTTCGTCTGTTCGGATTCGATCGCATTTCCTTTGGCCATCGTACCTTATCTCCCATGCTTCTTAAAACAGCCACGAGTTCAGAGGTGCTTACGTTGAAGTTGTAACCACCGAACCTTGCCTTTAGACTTCCATCATCGT
>NW_017693860.1:0-4374 GCF_001879085.1 Nicotiana attenuata | reverse complement strand
ATTCCCTGACTCGGAATCCCAAACTGACATCGATAATATTGAAATGCACTTCAACCCAAATTTATGAAATTCTTCCAAAATGCTAACTTCCACAATAGGCGCCGAAACGCTCCCGGGTCATCCAAAACCCGATCCGAACATATGCCCAAGTCCAAAATCATCATACGAACCTGTTGGAACCTTCAAATCCCAAATTCCTAGGTCTTTTACTCAAAATCCAACCTTAGTCAATTCTTCCAACTTAAGGCTTACGAAATGAGAATTTTCTTTCCAAATCTACTCTGATCTTTCGAAATTCCAATTCCAACCATGCGTACAAGTCATAATACCCTAAGTGTAGCTGCTCATGGCCTCAAACCGCCAAACGATGCGTTAGAGCTCAAAACGCATACTCGGCTTCATTGTTAGTCATCTCGGGGCATCGTATGGACTGGCAAACCACTTCGCCCATGGGGACTTCGAGAACGAGTCCCAGTCCCGAGCCTGAGGCATTGGCGGTGCCGTCAGTGTAGAGAGTCCAAAGGTCGGCAATGGAGGAAGCACGAATGGCCTCCAATTCCGCCTTCGGCAATACCTCTGTGCCGAAATCGACGACAAAGTCGGCAAGTACCTGCGACTTGATGGCGTTTCTTGGGTGATAGGATATGTCGTGCTCGCTGAGCTCTATGGCCTATCTGGCGAGCCTGCCAGACAGCTCAGGCTTGTGTAGGATGCTTCTCAGGGGGAAGGTCATTATTACCTTTATGGGGTGGCACTGAAAAAAAGGTCTAAGCTTTCGTGAAGCTACGACCAGTGCCAGGGCCAGCTTCTCGAGGTGTGGGTACCGTGTCTCGGCATCCACCAGGGTTTTACTGATATAATAAATAGGAGACTGCGTACCTTTGTTTTCGCGAACCAGTACTGCGCTGACGGTGACTTCGGATACCGCCAGATACACTAGCAAAGGCTCGCCTGGATTTGCTTTGACTAGCAGTGGTGGCGAAGATAGATATGCCTTTAATTTTCTCAGGGCCTCGATTCATTCCTCGTTCCACTGTAGCCCGTGATCTTTCCTCAGTATGTTGAAAAATTTGTGGCACCTGTCGGAGGATCTCGAGATGAACCTGGATAGGGCGGCTATTCGCCCCGTCAGCATTTGCACCTGCTTTTTGCTATTCAAAGTCTTAGGTATTGCATCTATTGCCTTGATTTGGTCCGGGTTGACCTCGATACCCCGTTGCGATACGAGGAAACCCAAAAAATTTCCCGACGCTACACCAAAGGCGCATTTCTCTAGGTTCAACTTCATCCCCTACCGTCTTAATATCTCGAAGGCTTCTTTCAGATGGCCGATGTGGTCTTCTTTCTTTGCCGACTTCACTAGCATATCGTCGATGTAGACCTCCATGGTTTTGCCGAGCTGTTCTTTGAACATTTTGGTGACCAATCTCTGATACGTTGCCCCTGCGTTTTTGAGCCCGAAGGGCATCACCTTATAGCAATACGTCCCTTGGTGGGTGATAAAAGTTGTCTTTTCTTGGTCCTCTTCGGCCATCATGATCTGGTTGTAGCCGGAGTAAGCATCTAAGAAGCTTAGCAGTTCATGTCCTGCCGTGGCGTCGATCAACTGGTCGATGTGGGGTAACGGGAATGAATCTTTTGGACACGCCTTATTAAGGTTGGTGAAATCTACGCACATTCTCCATTTCCCATTTTTCTTTTTGACCATGACAACGTTGGCGACCCATTGGGGGTATTTTGCTTCTCTGATGAACCCGTTGGCCAGTAGCTTATCTACTTCTTCACTGACCGCCTCGTTGATTGCGGCATTGAACTTTCTTCTGAATTGCCGCACGGACGGATACAGCGGGTCGACGTTCAGCTTGTGGGTGGCGATATCTTTCGGGATCCCCGGCATATCTGAATAAGAAAAGGCAAACAGATCCGCATGGTTAGTTAGAAATTCACGGTACTTACTTGGATCGCAGAGGCTGTGCCCGATGTAGGCTTTCTTTGTGTGGTTGGTGATGTCCAGTTGGACTGGGTCGAGATCCTCGACCGTCGCTTTGCAGGCTTCTACGACGTCGGGATCTTCGATGACTTCTATTGTCGGGTTGACCTTAGTCCCCGACATGGCTGATTGCTATGCCTCTGCACTTGCTCCCTCCAACTGTTTGGTGTGGGCGCAGTCTTGAGCGATTTGGTAACATTCTCGTGCGGTGCGCGGCTCGCCCCGAATGCTAAACATTCCCCATGGGGTAGGGAACTTGATTACTTGGTAGAAACTTGAAGGGACTGCTCGCATGGCGTGTATCCAAGGGCGTCCCATGATGGCGTTGTAGGCTGTCTCCTGGTTCTAACGTGGAAAGTGGTTTCCAGCGTGACTCCCCCTGCCAAAACCGGCAATGATATCTCCCCGGAGGTTCGTTCCATTGCATTGTCAAAACCAGTTAGTGTTATGCAACGCGGTATTATTTTATCTTCAAGTCTCATTTGCATGAGGACTCTTGGATGGATGATACAGGCGCCGCTTCCGTCGTCAACCATGATTCTCTTAACATCAGTATCGGCAATACGTAAAGTTATGACCAAGGCATCATAATGAGGAAAAGACAAACCATCGGCATCGGACTTATCGAAGATGATACTCTCTTCGAAGTCGTCATACCGTTCATGGGCGATTGTTTGTTTCAGTTTGTGCGTGGTGGTGAACTTTACGTGGTTGATTGTTGAATCATCGCCGCCTCCGACGATCATGTTTATGGTGCATGTTGGCGAAGGTGGTCTCGGCGGCCCTTGGGGTTGTTCCCGCCCTCGTGCGAAGTTGGTCTTTCCCTTATCGCTAAGCAGCTCCCTCAGGTGTCCTTGGTTCAGCATCCTGACTACTTCTTGTCGTACACCTATGCAGTCTTCGGTTTTGTGTCCTCTTTCCTGATGGAACTCGCACAGGACGTTCGATGTCCTTGTTGTAGGATCTGACTTCATTTTCTGTGCCCATTGCACCTTGGTGCCCAGTTTCTCCAGTGCATACACTATTTCTGAGGGAGACACGCAAAAGTTATGGGCAGATAATAAAGGGGGCATACATTTTTCATTCCGGAGTGGAATGACATGTCGTTGCATCGCTCCTGTGTGCCTCGGCGGTGGTGGATGGGAGGATCTAATGTAGGGCTGATGCCTTTCTTTGTTGAAGCGCGGGAGCTGTTCCCGTCGCCCGTCGTTGCGTCGATCCCTTCTTGTTTCTGATTGTATCGTCGTTAGCCGTTGGGTCGGTCCATTGAGGTCGTCCTCATCCGCTCGTACTTCGGCACAGTAGGCGTTGTGGATCTCTTCCCATATGGTGGGGGGATATTTCATGAGTCGGCTCAGCAGCTTTTTGGTTGCCCTTGAACCATCTCTGTTCAGCCCGTTTTGGAAGGTTGCGACAGCCATGCCTTCCGATACATTTGGTAGGCTCATACTTACCCTGTTGAACCTGTCCAGGAAGTCCCTGAGTCCCTCTCCTATGGTTTGCCTGACGGCGAAGTATCGTTGACCCTGGCCTCTGCTTTCTTTGCTCCTGCATGGGCGGTGACGAACTTATTCGTCATTTCTTCGAATGTTGATATTGTCCTAGCTGGCAGCTGAGAGTACCATGTTAGGGCCCCCCTGTCAACGTTTCTCCGAACTTTTTCAGCAATATGGATGGTACTTGTTCTTTTGACAAATCGTTGCCCTTCACAGCGGTCACATAATGGATCAGGTGGTCCTCGGGATCCGTAGTCCCGTCATATATTCTCAAGTAAGGTGGCATCTTGAAGGTTTTTGGGATCGGATGAGGGGCAGCCTCTTTGCTGTATGGCTGTTCGACGAATCTTCCTACGTCGCGTTTTGGTAGTAACTTAGGAGCACCGGGAATTTTGTCCACTCTTTCCTGATGCTCTTTCATTTGATCTCGAAGTGCTTTGTTCTCATTCTCCATTTCTTCCATCTTTTTAAGGATGGCCGCGAGTGCACCATCGTTGGCCTGGACATCGACATGAGTGTTGTTTGCTCGTAAAGCGCCAAGTTCTCCGGTGGCAGTAGTGACGTCTGCTGCCGGTGAGTCCTTGGTGTTGCCTTGAGGCAATTTCTCGAGCAAACTGCTTAGAGTGTTTGTCAACCACTCTTCCAGTAGCTTCTTGACTACCGGGGGTGTTTCTTTGGCGGCCGATGTAGAAGCCCCTTTCTCGTGCAGAATTGTTAAGTCTTCAAGTGAAGAGGGTGAGATCTCCCCATCTGGTGCACTACCAGGTGTTGCGCCTATGATGTTTTCTCTACCGGCCTCGTTGAGCGGGCCTATGAGATTGGTTGCTACATCTGCTATTGTTTCATCCGTGCTTCTCTTTCTGCCATCGTTCGGTTTCTGAGGAGTAC
>NW_017693859.1:0-4374 GCF_001879085.1 Nicotiana attenuata | reverse complement strand
ACTATGATTTTGATCCTAGGAGAAGGTTCATCAGACTAGGTTTTTTGTTATCTTAGGAGAAAGATTCATCAGACTAAGATGTCGACCCTAGGAGAGAGTTCATCAGACTAGGTTGTCTATCTTAGGAGAACAATTCATCAGACTAAGATTTTGATCCTAGGAGAAAGTTCATTAGACTAGGTTTTCTATCTTAGGAGAAAGATTCATCAGACTAAGATTTAGATCCTAGGAGAAAATTCATCAGACTAGGTCTCTTTTTGTTATCTTAGGAGAAAAGTTCATCGGACTAAGATTTCTATTTGGAGAAAAATCCATCAGACTAGGACTTTTCATCCTAGGAGGAAAAAATGTGAAAAGCAATGGCAACATTTTATGCATGCTAACAAGACAGGCAAGGGCGAAGATTTGAGAAACTTCCCTTTTGTCGGCTCTCCTCTTCTTCCTTTTCTTTGTCTTTCTTTTTCTCTTTTTTTTCATTTTTCTTATTGTTGAACCAACTTTCTTGCACTGCTTTGTTCCTGTTTCAAACAAAGAAAACTTGTGAGTTTAAAATGTGGTGGTTAGTTTGTGGCCTTGAACTTTGAGGCCGGCTGCTTCTGCATTTGCCAAGATGACTGATTTCCACTCGAAGACCCTGCTTGTTCCCGATATCCTCTACTTGTTGCATTGCATGAACTGGCATCCCCCAACCCTTATGTCTCATATGAATCCCAAAGCACGTCTATTGCTCCCACTTCGTGTACATGATGTTCTTTCTTGACTTAATCACTGGCCTCAGCCTTGAAGTTGTATTGTTCCTTCACTTGCCTTGATAACCGATTCTCACTTGGAGACCTTGATAACCACTTTCCTTAATGCAGAAAATACCTTTGATCTGTTCACCAAGCACCCTCCATCTGATATGTACCAAACCTTTCATGTTTCAATGAAAATACCTTTGATCCATTCACCCCAAACCCTTCATTTGTTGCGTTGTTCATGAATTGACAAATACCAAGCCCTTGCATTTCACAAGGATCCCAAGGCATGTAGATTGTTGCCAACTCAGTGTGCCTGCTGTTTTTCCTGACTTATGACGATTTGATATGCTGGCCAGATCCTGTTTTGTTCAATCGGAAAGCTGGTGGCAGATTTTGAAGTCATTTCTCACTTGTTATGACCGAATTGACTCAGGATGAGGAAGTAAACAAGACGAAAGGAACAGAGTAGAGGACAATGGAAAGAGATGATTCCTAACAAGAAAACTACAACGTAGAAACTAATCGGATATGGACACCGACTTTGATGACCTTGACATGCATCTGCAGCCTATTCTGTTAAGCAAATCTGATGTTCAGCTCTTGTTGTACCTTTTCGCCGTGAAACTGGGCTTCAATGCTCTGCTTATCTGATTTGAATCACAATCCTTTTTCGACTTGTAGTGCCCGAAGGGTTTTCACCATCAAGCCTCTCTCATTTTGGTCTTTCTCTCACCTCACTATCGCCTTATGGTGCCTGTGACGGTTTTCAGCAATAAGACTCTCTCATTTTGTTTTCTCTCAGCTTTCATCGCCTTGTGGTACCCGTGAGGGCATTTATCATCAAGACTCTCTCATTCTTCGTTTCCCTTGTTTGGACCGGAGTGTTGCCCCTGATATGGTTCACCTCTACTCGCTTGACTCGGCATCTCTCGAAGATTGATCAGAAGGTCTTTCTTTGGACCGTAATGTAGGATTTTGGACAGGGTTAGGAAGAAAAGGTATCAAAGGCTCAAAACAATTCAACATGGGCTCAAAATTACAACTTTCGGAATCAGATTTCTCACAACAACCACAACTTCTGCCCCAGTTTCTTTCTTGGGGACTTTTGGATTTTTATTTGGTGTGACTGAACCTCAGAGAGAGGCTACCTACGTACCCTTTCAGGATCAAGTCAAACGTAGTTCAGGCCATAAAATTTCTTCGTTGTTGCGATCTTTCCTTTCTTCCACTCCTCCTTTTCTTTCTTTTCATTTCTTTTCTTTCTCTTTTTCTTTTCTCTTCTTTTTCCTTTTCTTTTCTCTTCTTTTTCTTTTCTTTTCTTTTCTTTTCTCTTTTTCTTTTTCACTGTTTTTCTCTTGTTTCTCCACTTACTTTCCCCGTTCGGGCTTACGAGTTTTATTATTGATTCCGAAAGAGGGGTATGCAAGAAAATAACCGAGGCTCAAAGGGGTAACAAAGGATAAAGTGTTTGGATAACAGAACAAAATGCCTTCGTCATTCCAATCTCCAAAACATGCCAAGTACAAACTACACAATTAAACAAACTGAGGAAAACATACTTAACATCTTTTGATTGCGCCAGAATTAATAACCATATCCACACATTTGCCTTCTACATTTGTCAATTACCCAGCACCATTGGACAACAATCTCGGTACCACGAACGGCCCCTGTAGACTTGGGGAAGACTTGCCCTTGGCTTCAAACCGATGTGGCATGATGCATTTCAACAGTATTTCTTTATGTTCTGTCTGCCCTAGTTTCACACAATTTGGGCTTGAAGTGATCTCAAAATCCCTCGACTGTCCTTACATCTTCAACATTGTTTTATTGCTTCATTACTAAACTGACTTTTAAAACCAGGCTGAGAATTATGCGTGCATGTCATGTCACCAGAACCAGCATGAAAGGAATTGTAAAAGGAGAAGAAAACTAAACAAAATGACTAGGAATGGCAGTAAACAGAGAATTGCATTAGACTGACGGTGAAAGGGTTTAAACAACAGAACAAGCAAACAAACCTAGACAGCACTAAACAAGCTATTACGTCTAAACAAACACGGCAAAGTGAAAAGATAGAAGGGTTTGAGTCACAAGACAATATCCGGATTACAACCCTGAAATAACCCGGACAACAGAAATGACAACAAAATAAACCACCAAAACTCCACTCCGGCTGATCAAGAAATGGAGCGTCTTCCCAATTACCAGGCATGACATCTTAACCACTGAGTTTCGCATCAATGTTGCTGGAGCCTTCACCAATTTCAATATTATTGACTTCATTCAACAAGTTTCCGAGAAGGTTCTCATACTCCCTGTCACCATGGATCTTCCCCACAAAATGTGCATCATCATGTGCAGGTAAAGGCTTCTGTGCAATGTTCCTGGTGGCACTGTCCTGGACCGCAATTATCCCTTCCTGAATCATTCTTTCTATCTCTCTTTTCAAATCCCGGCAACTTTCAACATCGTGCCCCTGGACATTGGAATGGTATTCACACCTTTTAGAAGGGTCAAAGCTTCTTGCACGCTTGTCCACATGATTCGGAGGATTGGGTGCAATCAGGTTATATTGCTTTAGTTTCTCAAACAAGTTTGCATATGACTCTCCCAAGGGGGTGAAAGTTTCCTGCTTCTGTGCCCTCTCTTGCTTGAAATTTTGGCTGGCCCGCAAACCTGCTCCAGGGGGATTCTTGTAGGCTCTTGGGGGTGGGTAGGTGTTTTGAGTTGATAAGCATTTTGTGGGGTGGGTGCGCGCCATAGCGCATGGGTAGGATGTTGGGGGTACGTTTGGGCATGGTGGACAGAGAAGTGGGGATAGTGTTGTGGTGGGCTATATGGAGTGTGGGGGTAGGTTTGGGGATGGGGTCGAGGTTGGTTGTATTATGGTGATGGGCCCCTGGACCAAGCTCTTGATTCAACTACTGCCACATCTTCTTTCTTTTTCACTACCCCTCCATTGCCGCTCTGGATAGCTTGGGAAGTTGCCTTGATTGCAGAATAGCTCATGATTTTGTTGGACTTAAGCCCCTCCTCCACCATACTTCCCATTTTCACTACTTCGTTGAAAGATTTTCCCACTGCCGACACCAAGTGACCATAGTAGGTAGGCTCCAAAGCCTGCAGGAAGTAATCAACCATCGCGCTTTCCCTCATTGGAGGATCGACTCTTGCCGCCTGCTCTCTCCACCGGAAACCATACTCTCTGAAGCTTTCCCCGGGCTTCTTCTCAATTTTGGTCAGTGACAGATGGTCCGGGACAATTTCGAGATTATATTGAAAGTGGCCTGCAAACGCTTGGGCCAAATCATCCCACGTGTACCATCGGGCATGATCCTGTCGCGTGTACCATTCCAAGGCCGCACCACTGAGACTTTGACTAAAGTACGCCATCAATAATTCATCCCTTCCTCCAGCTCCTCTCATTTTGCTGCAGAATCCCCTTAAATGGGCTACCGGATCACCATGTCCATCATATAAGTCAAACTTGGGTAGCTTGAATCCTGCTGGCAACTGGACATCGGGAAACAAGCATAAATCCTTGTAGGCCACGCTGACTTGGCCACCCAATCCTTGCATGTTCCTGAAGGATTGCTCCAGGCTTTTTACCTTTCGAAACATCTCTTCCTGT
>NW_017693858.1:0-4375 GCF_001879085.1 Nicotiana attenuata | reverse complement strand
CGTATTACGGAACCACCTCTCAGACACCACCACCACTACCATCCAAACAAATTCCATGTCCTCCACCACCAATTGCTCCAGTATTTGTGGCGCCTCCACCTGCCACGTTGCAGAGATCTTCCAGTGAGCCATTGTTTCCAACTCACGACAGCCAGTACTACCCTCCCGAGCCTACCTTTAAAGCTCCTGAGCCATATTCTTATACTCCTCGCTTTGAGTTCCCGGTGGAAACTGATAAGCCGCTTAAGGACCCGGAACAGGAAGAGATGTTTCGCAAAGTAAAAAGCCTGGAGCAGTCCTTCAGGAACATGCAAGGACTGGGTGGCCAAGTCAGTGTGGCCTACAAAGATTTATGCTTGTTTCCCGATATCCAGCTGCCAGCAGGGTTCAAGTTACCAAAGTTTGATTTGTATGATGGCCATGGTGATCCGGTGGCCCACCTGCGGGGATTCTGCAGCAAGATGAGGGGAGCTGGGGGAAAGGATGAGCTGTTAATGGCTTACTTTAGTCAAAGCTTAAATGGAGCAGCGTTAGAATGGTATACACGACAAGATCATGCTCGGTGGTACACATGGGACGACCTGGCTCAAGCATTTGCATGTCATTTTCAATACAATCTCGAAATTGTCCCGGACCGGCTGTCATTGACCAAAATCGAGAAGAGGCCCGGCGAAAGCTTTAGAGAGTACGGTTTCCATTGGAGAGAACAGGCAGCAAGAGTTGATCCGCCGATGAAAGAGAATGAGATGGTTGATTATTTCCTTCAGGCTTTGGAGCCAACCTACTATGGTCATCTGGTGTCCGCGGTGGGGAAAACTTTCAATGAGGTCGTAAAGATGGGAAGTATGGTGGAAGAGGGTCTCAAGTCTAACAAGATTATGAGCTATTCGGCACTCAAAGCAACTACGCAGGCTATTCAAAGCGGCACCGGAGGAGTATTGGGAAAGAAAAAGAAAGAGGAAGTGGCAGTAGTGGAATCAAGGGTCTGGTCCAGGAGTCCGTCACCATATTATCACCAACCTCGCCCTCACCCCCAAGCTTACCCACATACTCCATATGGCCCACCACAGCATTACTACCCACCTCCTACTCCCCATTTCTCCGTCCATCATGCCCAGACATACCCCCAACCCCTACCCATGCACAATGGCGCGCACCTACTCCCCAAAATACTTACCCATCTCAAAATGCTTACCCACCCCCAAGAACCAACAGAAATGCCGCTGGAACCAGTTACCGACCCAATTCCGCATTTAAAAATGATAGGTTACCAATTCATCATGAGGCTCACATGATCGAGTTAGTGCAGAAGGGAGAATACAAGAAGCCGTCACAAACTGTGATGATGATTAAGGCAAGTGATACTAAAGCAAATGAGAAATTGGTTGATGGGAAAGCCCTGGTCGCAGTGGACCGGACAGTCAGTGAACCGGTGATGATAATAGAACCAGAGCCTGTTAAGATGACAATACCAGGAGCAGTTGTTAAGCCTGTGTTGGTTGTAAAAGGCGCTCGAACAGAGCCAGTTATTATTAAACCAGTGACCCAGTTGCCTGTGGTTAGTGAGAAAGCTGTCCCGTGGAACTATGACAGAGTGACTGTGATGTACCAAGGAAAGGAAGTTAAAGAAGAAGTGTGCAAAACTCATGGGTTGACTAGATCAGGGAGGTGCTTTGCCCCTGAAGAATTGAGAAAGGTTAAAGCAGCTAAAGACAATCTGGCACCGACAAAGAGGGCTGTTACTGAAGAAGAAGCTGAAGAGTTCCTGAAAAAGATGAAGGCTCAGGACTATTCGATTGTGGAACAATTGAGAAAAACCCCAGCACAGATCTCATTATTGTCCTTATTGATCCATTCGGATGAACACCGCCGGGCGTTGATGAAGATTCTGAACGAAGCTCATGTGCCAGATAAAATCACTGTGAATCACCTCGAGAAGATTGCAAACAAAATTTTTGAGGTGAACAGGGTAACATTTTCTGATGATGAGTTGCCATTGGAAGGAACTGAACATAATAGAGCTCTTTACTTCACAGTGAAGTGTGAAGATTCTGTGGTAACTCGAGTACTAATCGATAATGGGTCTAGTGCAAACATTTGCCCTCTTTCCACCCTAGAAAAGTTGAAAGTTGACAGGGAAAGAATTCATAAAAATAGTATCTGTGTAAGGGGGTTTGACGGCGGAGGGAAAGACACAGTGGGAGATATTGTGTTGGAGCTAACAATAGGACCCGTGGAGTTCACTATGGAGTTTCAAGTGCTTGATGTCAGCGTTTCCTACAATCTTTTATTGGGACGGCCCTGGATTCATGCCGCAAAGGCAGTACCGTCTACTTTGCATCAAATGGTTAAATTTGAATGGGATCGGCAGGAGATCGTGGTCCATGGAGAGGACAGTTCTTGTAATGCTATTACATCCTTCGAGGAAGTTGAAAATGACAAAGGTCCGTGGCTGTACCAAGTCATGGATGCAGTGTCAGTTGATAAAATCTCGGAAGGGGAGTGTGTTCCTATGCCCAATATAGCTGCCGCATCTGTTATGGTAGCTTCAGAAATGATAAGGAATGGATTCTTGCCCGGAAAGGGGTTGGGTGCTTCACTGCAGGGAATCATACAGCCAGTATCTCTTCCCGGAAATCTGGGCACTTTCGGGATAGGTTTCAAATCCACTGCTGCCGACATAAGGAGAGCCAAAAAGATGAAAAAGAGAGTGTGGACCCTACTCGCCTTTCCCGTTCCTTCGTCCGTCCTGGTACTAAACAACGCCCAGCAACAGCACTACCAAATTCTATGATGATAGAACCTGACAAAGAGTTGATCGAAAAGTTTGAAAGGGTGTTCGATGAAGTGAATATGGTGGAGCCAGGCGAAGGTCCAAGTAAAGTTGATGTGCAGTTCGTGGGGTCCCAGGCCAAGCTCAATAACTGGGAAGCTACTCCTCTTCCAACTCGGAAGGAGTCGTGGTAGTTAGCTTTGGATTTTCCTTTGAGTATTAGATCTAGATTATTTCCAGGGTTGTAATTCAGATTTCTATGTTCCGTCCATTTGGATGAGTTAAACTTTGTTATTTTACAATTTTAATGAAATGCAATTTCCCTCTCTCTTCACTCCTGATAGCCTTTATTTTGTTTTCTTTTCTCTCCTGTACAGTCCCTTTTATGCTGGTTTCAATGATGTGTCATGCATGAGGAGTCTCCGGCCTAGTCTTGATATTCCATATGAAATAGTAATACAAGAAATTGAGTGTGATGGCGAGGGGGAATACAATGACGAGGAAGC
The DNA here is from genome assembly GCF_001879085.1 of Nicotiana attenuata. Taxonomy (NCBI): domain Eukaryota; kingdom Viridiplantae; phylum Streptophyta; class Magnoliopsida; order Solanales; family Solanaceae; genus Nicotiana; species Nicotiana attenuata. The sequence goes on along the minus strand of NW_017693858.1, from coordinate 1,096 downwards.
TTTGGAAGAAATCAGTAAAGAGTTATATCAATTTGAGCAAAAACCCAAACCTAACTTGAATGACACAGAGGCAATCAATCTTGGGGATCAGGAAAAGGTTCGAGAAACAAAAATAAGTGTCCATTTGGAAGCCCCGCTCAGGGAGGAGATAATTAAATTGTTGTTTGAGTACAAAGATGTGTTCGCATGGTCATATGATGATATGCCGGGTCTAAGCACCGATCTGGTGGTCCACAAATTGCCCATTTATCCGGAATGCCCCCCTGTCAAGCAGAAGTTGAGGAAATTCAAAACAGATATCAGTGTGAAAATTAAGGAAGAGGTTACTAAGCAATTTGAGGCGAAGGTCATACGGGTTACTCGGTATCCTACCTGGTTAGCTAATGTGGTGCCTGTGCCAAAGAATGATGGAAAGACCAGAGTGTGTGTTGATTACCGTGATCTCAATAAGGCGAGCCCGAAGGACAACTTCCCACTCCCAAACATCCATATATTGATTGACAATTGTGCCAAACATGAGATTGGTTCCTTCGTGGATTGTTATGCGGGCTATCACCAGATTTTGATGGATGAGGAGGATGCGGAAAAGACGGCATTCATCACGCCTTGGGGAACGTATTGTTACAGGGTCACGCCATTTGGGTTGAAGAACGCAGGGGCAACGTATATGAGGGCAATGACTACCATGTTCCATGACATGATACATCAGAAAATCGAGGTCTATGTGGACGACGTGATCATAAAGTCGAGGAAGCAATGTGACCATGTTAGGGATTTGAGGAAATTCTTCCAGAGACTCCGCAGGTACAACCTCAAGCTTAATCCAGCAAAGTGTGCGTTTGGAGTTCCCTCGGGGAAGTTGTTGGGATTTGTGGTGAGTCGGCGTGGTATTGAATTAGACCCGTCTAAGATCAAAGCCATCCAGGAGCTGCCGCTGCCAAGGAACAAGAAAGATGTGATGAGTTTGCTTGGCAGGTTGAATTACATCAGCAGGTTCATTGCCCAGCTTACAACTACTTGTGAGCCCATTTTCAAGCTGCTAAAGAAAGATGTTGCGGTCAGATGGACAGACGAATGTCAAGCAGCATTTGACAAG
>NW_017693857.1:0-4375 GCF_001879085.1 Nicotiana attenuata | reverse complement strand
TAGTGTTTCTCCTTGGGGTGCGCCGGTGTTATTTGTGAAGAAAAAGGATGGATCGATGAGGATGTGCATTGATTATCGGCAATTGAACAAAGTGACGATAAAGAACAAGTATCCACTGCCGAGGATTGATGATTTGTTTGACCAGCTTCAGGGGGAAAAGGTGTTTTCAAAGATAGACTTGAGATCTGGCTACCATCAGCTGAGGATTAGGGCATCCGATGTCCCTAAGACAGCATTCCGCACTCGGTACGGGCATTATGAGTTCCTGGTCAGGTCGTTTGGGTTGACCAATGCCCCAGCAGCATTCATGGAGTTGATGAACCGAGTGTTCAGGCCATATTTGGACATGTTCGTGATAGTCTTTATTGATGATATTTTGGTGTACTCCCGCAGCCAGGAGGAGCACGAGCAGCACCTCAGAGTGGTTCTTCAGACTCTGAAGGATAGTCAGTTATATGCTAAGTTCTCGAAGTGCGAGTTCTAGTTGAGTTCGGTTGCATTCCTGGGTCATGTTGTATTAGCAGAGGGTATTCAGGTGGACCCGAAGAAGATTGAGGCAGTCAAGAATTGGCCTCGACCAGCATCAGCTACTGAGATTTGGAGTTTCTTGGGGTTAGCAGGCTACTATCGTCGGTTCGTGGAGGGGTTTTCATCTATTGCAGCCCCGATGACCAGATTGACCCAGAAGGGTACCCAGTTCAGATGGTCGGATGAGTGTGAGGCGAGCTTTCAGAAGCTCAAGACAGCTCTGACTACGGCACCGATATTGGTTTTGCCCACAGGCTCAGGACCTTATACAGTTTATTGTGATGCTTCCCGTATTGGGCTTGGTGCGGTATTAATGCAGGATGGCAGGGTCATTGCTTATGCTTTGAGGCAGTTGAAGATCCACGAGAAGAATTAGCCGGTTCATGATCTCGAGTTGGCAGCCATTGTTCATGCTTTAAAGATTTGGAGGCATTACCTATATGGTGTGACGTGTGAAGTGTACACTGATCACAAGAGTCTGCAGTACTTGTTCAAGCAGAAGGAGTTAAACTTGAGGCAGAGGAGGTGGTTGGAGCTATTGAAGGATTATGATGTTACTATTTTGTACCACCCGGGGAGAGCCAATGCGGTGGCCGATGCGTTGAGTAGGAAGTCCGCCAGCATGGGTAGTCTTGCTTATGTTCCGGTCAGCCAGAGACCGCTTGCATTAGATATTCAGGCCCTGGCCAATCGATTTGTGAGGTTGGACATTTCTGAGCCTAGCAGAGTGTTAGCTTGTACGGTTGCTCGTTCTTCATTATTGGAGCGTATCCGTGATCGGCAGTTTGATGATCCCCATTTGTGTGTCCTGAGAGACACGGTGCAGCGTGGAGGTGCCACGAAGGTGACCTTAGATGATGATGGTGTTTTGAGGTTGCAGGGGCGAGTTTGTGTGCCCAATGTCGATGGGATTCGAGAGTTGATCTTAGCGGAGGCCCATAGTTCTCGGTACTCTATTCACCTGGGCGCCGCAAAGATGTATCAGGACTTGCGGCAGCTTTATTGGTGGCGTAGGATGAAGAAAGATATTGTTGCATATGTGGCTCGATGTTTGAACTGTCAGCAGGTTAAGTATGAGCATCAGAGGCCTGGTGGTTTATTTCAGAGGATTGAGCTTCCCGAGTGGAAGTGGGAGAGGATTACCATGGATTTCGTTACTGGACTTCCGTTGACCCGTAAGAAGTTTGATGCTATTTGGGTAATTGTTGATAGGCTGACCAAGTCAGCGCATTTTATTCCTGTTGCAGCCACTTATTCATCGGAGAAGTTAGCTGAGATCTACATCCGAGATATTGTTCGCCTTCATGGGGTGCCGGTATCTATTATTTCGGATCGGGGTACGCAATTTACCTCGCGCTTCTGGAGGGCAGTTCAGCAGGAGTTGGGCACCCAGGTTCAGTTGAGCACATCCTCAGACGGACGGCCAGTCCGAGAGGACTATTCAGATATTGGAGGATATGCTCCGAGCCTGTGTCATTGATTTCGGAGGCTCGTGGGACCAGTTTTTGCCTTTAGCAGAGTTCGCCTACAACAACAGCTACCAGTCCAGCATTCAGATGGCTCCATATGAGGCGTTGTATGGTAAGCGATGTCGGTCTCCAGTCGGATGGTTTGAGCCGGGGGAGGCTCGGTTATTGGGTACAGATTTAGTTCAGGAGGCCTTGGATAAGGTCAAGATCATTCAGGACAGGCTTCGTTCGGCTCAGTCGCAGCAAAAGAGTTATATGGATCGTAAGGTTCGAGATGTAGCTTTCATGGTTGGTGAGCGGGTCTTGCTCCGAGTGTCGCCTATGAAGGGCGTGATGAGATTTGGGAAGAAGGGCAAGCTTAGCCCTAGGTTCATTGGCCCATTTGATATTCTCGATCGTGTGGGAGAGGCGGCTTACAGACTTGCCTTGCCGCCCAGCTTGTCAGCCGTGCATCCAGTGTTTCATGTGTCCATGCTTCGGAGGTATCATGGCGATCCAGCCCACGTGTTAGACTTCAGCACTGTCCAGTTGGACAAGGATCTGTCTTATGAGGAGGAGCGGGTAGCTATTCTGGACCGGCAGGTTCGACAGTTGAGGTCGAAGAGTTTTCCTTCAGTGCGTGTCCAGTGGAGAGGTCAGCCTCCTGAGGCATCAACCTGGGAGTCCGAGTCTGATATACGGAGCCGTTATCCTCACCTATTTCCCGACTCAGGTACTTCTTTCTTTTGTCCGTTCGAGGACGAACGGTTGTTTTAGAGGTGGAGAATGTGACGACCCAAAGGGTCATCACCGGATTTCTCTCTTTTCCGTGCTTCCGAGGCCTTGAAAACCTCATTTCTGCTTGCCTCGATTTGCGTGCGCAGTCCGGGCGCTTAGCCGGAAAGCTTATATGTTAAATTCTGTGAAAAATTTCAAAATGTGGCTTTAAAATGATTAAAGTTGACTTTGGTCAACATTTTTGGTAAACGGACCCAGACCTGTGATTTGACGGTCCCGGAGGGTCCGTAGAAAAATATGAGACTCGGGCATATGCCCGGAGTCGAATTTCGAGGTCGAGAGCCCGAGAAATGAATTTTTCTATGAAATTGTTTTTATGAAATTATTAAGGAAAATTGAAATGAAAATTGATTAAAAGACTATGGTATCGGGCTCGTATTTTGGTTTCGACGCCCGGTACAAGTCTTAAATATGTGTTAAGCGCTTTCTGTAAAGTTTGGTCGAAATCGGATGTCCTTTGACGTGTTTCGGACCTAAATATCTAAAATTTGAAGTTATGAAGTTTGAAATGAAAATGATGATCTTGAGACTTGATTCTATGATTTTTGATGTTCTTTTGGCGATTTGATCGCTCGAGTAAGTTCGTAGGATGTTATTGAGTTAGTGTGTGTGATTGGTTAGGAGCCCCGAGGGCTCGGGAGTGAATTGGAGGTGGTTCGGGGTGTTTTTACACTTAGGAAAGGATCAGATTCTGCTGCATTTTTACACAGGCATTTTGTTCTTCGCGAACGCGGCCTCAGGCTCGCATTTGCAGTGCTTTGGTATTCCCCTCTTACGCGTTCGCGTCCTACTTCACGCGATCGTGTAGTTCTAATTCCCCCTCCTTCGCGTTCGCATCATCACTATCGCGAACGCTTAGCTTTACCAGCTTCCTCAACGCGTTCGCGTGGCCCCTCACGCGTTCGCGTATAACAGTCCCTGGACCCCCCAACATTTTCTTCTACGCGTTCGCATTCTATTTCACGCGTTCGCGATGAAGTGTCCAGTTTACCCTTCGCGAACGCGGCCCCTTTCCCGCGAACGCGAAGGGCAATTTTGCCCAGCGAATTTTTAAGTTCAAAACAGAATCAGTAGCTCGGGATTTAGCCATTTCTTCACACGAGCTCCTCTCTCTAACACTCCATAGGCGATTTTGAAGAGCTTCTTTCTCCATAGCCTCTTAGGTAAGTGTTCTTAACTTCTTTCCCTCTTAATTCCTTCCACTAATCACTAATTTCCTAGCCCTAAATCATGAATTCAAAGTAGAAAATGGGGGTTTTGGGTAGAGTTAGGGCTTTGGGGATTTTGGGTGATTCAACCTCAATTTGGGGTCGAATCTTGAAATAAATTATATATTTGAACTCGTGAGGTTATGGGTGATTGGGTTTTGGTCCGAGCCTCGTGTTTCGACCATGTGGGACCGGTGTCGAATTTTGGTGTTTTTTGGAAGAATGATAGGAATTTCATTTCTAGGCTATGGGATTATGTTTTGAGCCCTTATTGATATTATTGAACTAATTATGCCTAGATATCATTGTTTCGGAGTTGGATTGTAGAGGAAAGGCGGTATTAGAGAGTTGATTGCTATTCTTGGACCGAGGTAATTGTTTGTTCTAACTTTT
>NW_017693856.1:0-4376 GCF_001879085.1 Nicotiana attenuata | reverse complement strand
GGGTGATGAAAAAGTGGTCTTTCATGTGTGCAAGTCAATGAAGCAGCCCAAATTGTACAGAAGTGTGCTCATTTGTGGATCTTGTCACGGCTGTGATAATTGATAATACTAGTGCAATGATCAATGTGTAGGACCCTCTGGAGGCCGTATTGTTGAATCTTGATGTCAATGATGATGAGGGCCGAGTGGAGCGCGTGAATGCTTTACATGAAATGGGCTCTTATTCTTATGAGCCTGGGAAACTCTCTTTGGATCTTGAAAATAGAAAGACTCCTCCAACAAAGCCTTCAATTGAGGAGCCTCCGGTGTTGGAGTTGAAGCCATTGCCTCCACACCTCAGGTATGAATTCTTAGGCCCTAATTCAACTTTGCCAGTTATTCTTTCCTCTTGTCTTACTAACATGCAGGTAGATGCCACATTGGCGGTGCTCAAAAAGCGAAAGAAGGCAATTGGATGGACTTTAGCTGATATTCGGGGAATAAGCCCCGCATTCTGTATGCACAAGATTATTCTTGAAGATGATACAAAACCCTCCTTGGAACATCAAAGGAGGTTGAACGAGGCAATGCAAGAAGTTGTGAAAAAGGAGGTGATCAAGTTGTTAGATGCCGGGGTTGTGTAGAAGGGTGGTATGACCGTGGTGACCAATGCTAACAATGAACTAATTCCAACCCGGACAGTTACCGGATAGAGGGTGTGCATGGACTACCGCAAGCTGAACAAGGTGACCCGCAAGGATCACTTCCCATTGCCTTTCCTTGGCCAGATGCTTGATCGTCTTGCTGGGCGTGCCTTCTATTGTTTCTTGGATGGATATTCTAGGTACAACCAAATCTTGATTGCTCCGGAGGATCAGGAGAAGACCACATTTACTTGTTCATATGGCACCTTCGCTTTTTCTCGGATGCCTTTTGGGTTGTGTAATGCACCAGCAACATTCCAACGGTGTATGATGGCCATTTTCACCGATATGGTGGAAGATATTTTGGAGGTGTTCATGGACAACTTTAGTGTGGTGGGTGATTCATTTGATGAATGTTTGAAAAATCTGGATAGAGTATTAGTCCGTTGTGAAGACACCAATCTTGTGCTCAATTGGGAAAAATGCCACTTCATGGTTGAGAAGGGCATAGTGTTGGGTCATAAAATTTCAAAGCATGGCATAGAGGTGGACAAGGCCAAAATAGAGGTGATTTTGAGGCTTTCTCCCCCACTTCTGTCAAGGGGGTTAGAAGTTTTCTTGGGCATGCGGGGTTCTACTGGAGATTTATCAAGGACTTTTCGAAGGTAGTGAATCCTTTGTGCTAGCTACTAGAAAAGGATGCCAAGTTTGTGTTCGATGAGGGATGTATGCAAGCATTTGAACTTCTCAAGCATAAGCTGACCACTACCCCTATTATTACCGCACCCAATTGGAGCTTGCCTTTTGAGCTCGTGTGCGATGCGAGTGATGTTGCGGTTGGGGCAATTTTGGGTCAAAGAGTGAACAAAATGTTTCATCCGATGTACTACGCGAGCAAGAAAATGAATGAGGCTCAAAGGAACTACACGGTAACTGAGAAAGAGTTGTTGGCTATTGTGTTCACAATGGAAAAATTTCGTCCATATCTCATGGGAGCCAAGGTCATAGTGCACACCGATCATGCAACTCATAGGTATTTGATGACGAAGAAAGACTCCAAAGCTAGGCTGATGCGATGGGTCTTGTTACTTCAAGAGTTTGATTTGGAAATTGTGGACCGGAAAGGTAGTGAAAACCAAGTGGCGGACCAGTTGTCCCGCTTGGAGGAGGAAGGGAGGCCTCGTGATGGCTTAGAGATCAATGATGCATTTCCCGATGAGCAGCTACTTTCTGTGTCAATGAGTGATATGCCATGGTTTACGGATGTTGCTAATTACCTTGTGACTGGTATAATCCCGTGTGAGCTCTCTTCTAAGCAAAGGAAGAAACTCAAACGGGATAGTTTGGATTTCTATTGGGATGAGCGTACTTTTTCAAGATTTGCACCGATGGAGTGATCCGGAGGTGTGTCACTGAGGAAGAGCAGTTGAATATCATAGAGGCTTGTCATTCCTCTCCCTATGGTGGCCATCATGGCGGGGCGAGGACAGCTTCGAAGGTTCTGAGTTGTGGGGTTTATTGGCCAACTTTGTATAAAGATGCAAGTGATCTTGTGAAGAGGTGTGACGAATGTCAAAGAGCGGGTGGTATTTCGAAGAAAGATGAGATGCCCCTCAACACCATTCTAGAAGTGGATATTTTTTATGAGTGGGGTATTGATTTTATGGGCCCATTTGTAAGCTCGTGCGGGAACACCTACATTCTAGTGGCAGTTGACTATGTTTCAAAATGGGTCGAGGCCGTGGCTTTGCCAAACAATGAAGCTAGGAGTGTGGTTGCGTTTCTCAAAAAGAGTATTTTTACAAGGTTTGGCACTCCTCGTGCTATCATAAGCGATGGGGGGTCGCACTTTTGCAATAGAGCTTTTGACACCTTGCTTGCAAAGTATGTGTCCACCACAAAGTTTCTACTCCTTATCATCCTCAGGCGAGTGTCCAAGTGGAAGTCTCAAACAGGGAAATCAAGAGTATTCTATCTAAAACGGTCAATGCAAATAGGACCGATTGGTCTAAGAAGTTGGATGATGCTCTATGGGCTTGCAGGACTGCTTACAAGACTCCGAATGGTATGTCTCCGTACCAGTTGGTGTTTGGGAAAGCTTGCCATCTACCGGTTGAGTTAGAGCACAAGGCCATGTGGGCTTTGAGGAAATTGAACCTTGAATGGGATGTGGCAGCAAATCTTCGTGTGGAGCAGCTTAACGAACTTGTTGAATTCTGATTCCATGCCTACTCCAGTTCATCCTTGTACAAGGACAAGATGAAGTACCTTCATGATAAATATGCTCGTGGCAAGGAGTTCAAAGTGGGTGATTTGGTTTTCTTGTTCAACTCTCGTTTACGTTTGTTTCCGGGAAAGCTGAAATCAAAATGGAGTGGACCTTTTGAAGTGGTGTTTGTGACTCCGTTTGGTGCACTTGATTTGAAGAACAAAAATGGGGAGGTATTAAGAGTCAATGGGCACAGTGTCAAGCACTACCTGGGAAAAATTGATGACAGTCACGTGGTGGCACTTCTTCATCTAAAATGATTTGATGGTAACATGCATCGTGTCGCGACATTAAATCAGGCGCTTCTTGGGAGGCAACCCATGTGTTTTTCTTTTTGATTTTCTTTGATTTTCATTGTAGTATAGGATTTATTTTTGGACTGACTGGTTGTGAGATGCTACAAGATTGTGTTGATGCAGCGCAGGACAAAGTGGAAAAGAATTGATCAAGTCTCTAAAGTTTGATGTGCGGACCGCACTACATTTTGTGCGGCCGCAAAGAACTTAGTGCGGGGGCACAAAATCAGTGCGGACCGCACTGATGGTTGATGTGAAAACCAACTCTCTGAAGTTTGCCACCGCGGCCGCATTACATTTTGTGCAGTCCGCGGTGGACCACTGCAGCCGTGGAGCATTTTGTGCAGACCGCAGTGGTTGCCTTCTCAAACTTGCATAATTCTGCGTGGTGCGGACCGCACTACATTTTGTGCGGTCCGCGGTGGGTAAGTAAGCTGGGGCCCAGGACCTTTTTCTATAAATAGGACCTGAAGCCCTCCATTTGAACTTTTCGATCTCTGTACTCTCAAGCCCTAAAAAATTCACTGTTCATCACTAAAAATTGCACGAATTCATCTGCTTAATCTCGATTAATCATCAGTGCATCTCATTTCTGGTAACTTTAATTCCCTTTTGGTTGTTTAATTTTGCTATTTTCTTTTGATTTTCATTTTTCTCTTAATTTTTCTTCTGTTCTTCCCATTTTCACTTTCAATTTGTAGTTTAGGTTAGTTAATCATGTTTTAATTAGGCAAAATTAGATAAAACACTAAGGCAACACCTAGGGAATCATTAGTAGGTAAAAATTTGGACTAAAATTGGACATTACATTGAACCATAAGTTGGTGCTGCTGCTGGGCACTCAGTGCGGACCGCGATGGTTTCTGTGCGGTCCGCGGTGCTTCTGTGCGGTCTGCAATACCATTTAGTGCGGACCGCGGTGACATAACATCTGAAAGTGGAACTTGAGGGTGCGGTCTGCAATGCCCCAATGCGGACCGCATTGTATTTTATGCGGTCTGCGGTGCACAGATTCAGAGAGTGGGTAGTCTGAACCCCACCTCTATGCGGACCCCAATGGATTTTGTGCGGTCCGCAGTGACCTCTTCGCGGCCGCACTACATTTTGTGCGATCCGCATTCTGCAACTTTTTTCTGTCTGCAACTCTTTTTCCTGCAACTCTGAATTACATTGATTATATTGATACTA
>NW_017693855.1:0-4377 GCF_001879085.1 Nicotiana attenuata | reverse complement strand
ATTCCCCTTTTTTCGCTAACTCCCTACTACCCCACACTTTGACTTTTGTATGTTCTTTAGTGATTCAAGCGCTTCTAGGAGGTATAGGTTCAAACAATCAAGCTATTCAAACACAGAGATTTAGGTCATTATAGGGTTATCAAAGAACAAGCTTCATGCTCAAAGGGGTTAACTATGGCGATATATACTGGTGGATTCACAATTATATAGGGTTGCACAAAGAAATGCCTCAATCATCTCTATCTGTTTTGTAAGCCCAGAGTGCATCATCTAGCTTCCTCGCCCAATCAGTTCTTGTGGCGTTCACGGTTTTTGTCAGTACACTCTTGATCTCTCTGTTGGATACCTCAACCTGTCCACTAGTCTGCGGGTGGTACGGAGTAGCCACCTTGTGGCACACATCATACTTAGCCAACAACTTTTCAAAAGCCCTATTGCAGAAGTGAGTGCCTCCGTCGCTGATAATTGCGCGTGGTGTCCCAAAGCGGGTGAATATGTTCTTCTTTAGAAACCCAACCACTACTTTTGCATCATTGGTGGGCATCGCTGCAGCTTCTACCCACTTGGACACATAGTCTACAGCAACAAGAATGTACTTATTGCCATAGGAACTGACGAAGGGACCCATGAAATCTATCCCCCAGACGTCAAACACTTCCACCTCTTGAATTGGGTTCATGGGCATCTCATGGCGCCGGGAAATGTTCCCTGTGTGTTGACATTCATTATAGCCCTTTACCCATAAGTGAGCATCTTTAAACACCGTTGGCCAGAAAAATCCAGCTTCTAGCACCTTTGCTGCTGTCCTGATTCCCCCAAAGTGTCCAACATACGCCGATGCGTGACAAGCCTGCAAAACAGAAAATTTCTCTATCTCGGGGACGCATCTCCGGATCATATTATCAAGGCATATTTTGAACAGATAAGGTTCATCCCAGTAATACTGGCGGCTTTCACGAAAAAATCTTTTCCTTTGGACCGATGAAAGGTCGTGAGGAACAATACCACTGGCCAGGTAGTTAGCAAAGTCCGCATACCATGGCGCTTCCTGATGAGTGGTGGCGAGCAACTGCTCGTCTGGAAATGTTTCCAGAATTTCCTCAACCTCTACTACATTTTCAGCTCCCTCAAGTCGTGATAGATGATCAGCGACTTGATTCTCAGTGCCCTTCCAGTCACATATTTCAAGATCGAATTCTTGCAGTAGCAACACCCAACGAATCAGGCGTCGCTTAGATTCTTTCTTTTCTATTAAGTACCTAAGATCTGCATGGTCAGTGTATAATATTACCTTGGATCCTATCAGATAGGACCAGAACTTGTCAAAAGCGAACACCACAGCTAGCATCTCCTTTTCCGTCACTGTGTAGTTCAACTGGGCCACGCTCAGCGTTCTACTAGCATAATAGATCGGGTGCATCAATTTGTCTTTCCGCTGGCCCAGCACTGCCCCCACTGCATAGTCACTAGCATCACACATTAATTCGAACGGTTGCTCCCAGTTGGGGGCAACAATGATGGATGCTGTGACCAGCCTCTGTTTCAACTCCTCAAACGCTACCCTGCAATCATCAGAAAATACAAACGGGTGATATTTCTCTAACAACTTACAGAGAGGGTTGGCGATTTTGGAGAAGTCTTTTATGAACCTCCGGTAGAAACCGGCATGTCCAAGAAAACTTCTCATGGCTTTGACCGAAGTTGGTGGAGGCAGCTTTGCTATTACATCAACCTATGCTCGATCCACTTCTATTCCCTTGCTTGACACCCGGTGCCCCAAGAATATTCCTTCTTGTACCATGAAATGGCACTTCTCCCAATTCAGAACCAAGTTGGTCTCGATGCACCGTTTCAGCACACGCGTCAGATTTATTAGGCACTCCTCAAATGAATTTCCCACCACTGAAAAGTCATCCATGAACACCTCCATTATGTCCTCTACCATGTCAGTGAATATGGCCATCATGCACCATTGGAATGTGGCGGGTGCATTGCATAGGCCAAAGGGCATCCTCCTGAAGGCATAAATGCCATATGGGCAGGTGAAGGAGGTCTTCTCTCTATCCTCAGGTGCAATAGAGATCTGATTGTACCCTGAGTACCCATCCAGAAAGCAAAAGTGTGACCTCCCTGCCAATCTATCCAGCATCTGATCAATGAAGGGAAGTGGGAAGTGGTCTTTCCGGGTGGCTAGATTCAACTTTCGATAATCCATGCAAATTTTCTAGCCTGTGACAGTTCTTGTTGAGATTAGTTCATTGTTGTCATTCTTCACAACCGTCATGCCACCCTTTTTAGGAACGCATTGAACTGGGCTAACCCAGCTACTGTCAGAGATTGGGAAAATGATTCCCGCATCCAACCACTTTATCACTTCCTTCTTCACCACTTCCTTCATATTCGGGTTCAGCCTCCTCTGATGTTCCCTGGAAGGTTTGTGCCCCTCTTCCAGCAGAATCTTGTGCATGCAATAGGCGGGGCTGATCCCCTTGATGTCTGCCATGGTCCACCCAATGGCAGTTTTGCACTCCCTTAGTACCTGCAAAAGCTGTTGAACCTGTACATCTAACAAACCAGATGAGATAATAACAGGTAATGTGGAGTCGGGACCCAGAAATTCATACCTGAGGTGAGCTGGCAATGGCTTTAGTTCCAGCTTAGGTGGTTCTTCGTTGGATGGCTTTGCTGGAGGGCTCTCTTTTCTAAGTGTAAGGGCTCGAACTCTAGATTTCTATCCCAGAACCCTCTACCTTCCAATGCCAACACCCATTCCGCCAAATCCTCACCATTCACTTCATCTAAATTCATCAAGCATGCAGCAAGGGGATCCTCAACCGTCAACACCTCATCATCAGACTCTACAATTACATCCACTGCATCAATAAGAGAACAATTGGCAAACTCACTTGGTCGCCTCATAGATTTCTGCACATTGAATATAATTTCTTCATCATTGAGCCTCATCTTGAGCTCCCCAGTCTCGCAATCAATCAAAGCTCTCCCCGTGGCCAAGAATGGTCGTCCTAAGATTATAGGAATTTCTTCATCCACTTTGCAATCCAAGATTACAAAATCTGCAGGGAACACAAATTTCCCCACCTGAATAAGCACATCATCAAGGATCCCAAATGGACGTTTCACAGTCCTGTCGGCCAGCTGCAACAACATAGAGGTGGGTCTAGCTCTCCCAATGCCCAACCTCTTATAAATAACCAGGGGCATAAGATTAATGCTGGCCCCTAAATCACAGAGTGCCTTAGCAAAGGCGAAGTTCCCAATAGTGCATGGAATTGTAAAGCTACCTGGATCAGATAGCTTTTCAGCAACAGGTCTAGACACCACTGCACTACAGGTCTGAGTAAGTGTCACCGTGGCCAAGTCTTGGAAGTCAAACTTCCGAGACATCAAGTCCTTCATCATTTTAGCGTATCCAGGCATCTCCTTTAAAGCTTCAATCAATGGAATGTTTACCTGGATTTGTTTGAGCATCTCAAAGAACTTTTTATACTGCTCCTCCTTTTGATGCTTGGCCAACCTCTGTGGAAATGGTGCAGGAGGTCTTTTCTTCCCAATCACTTGGGATTTCTCTTTCTCAACTACTATTTCAACTACTGGCTCAGCTACTTTCTCAGTCTCCTGCTGCATATTCTTTTCTTCAGGTGCGGGCTGGACTGTCACCTCTGTCAATCCCGTAGACTCATCCAGCTCAGTGGGCACTGGAATGAGTGTCTCAGCCTGTATGTTTTCTCGAGCTCTCTCTTGCTCTACATCTAGATCCCTGCCATTACGGAGACTCACCGCCATCAGCTGCTTTGGGCCCTGATCTTTTGGATTGATTTGGGTATCTGCAGGTAATGTCCCTTGAGGACGATTGTTCAGTGACATTGAAATCTGGCCCACTTGTACCTCAATATTTTTGATAGCCGCATCATGTGCATCCACCCTTTCATTTATCTTAGCATTGGACCCAATAACCTGCTGCATCATTGCTTCCAGTCTTGCAAACCCGTCTTCCTGTCTTCCACCATGCTGCTGCTGAGGTGGGTGGTACCCTTACTGCTGATTGTTGTACCCTTGTGGTCTAGGATACGGTGCCATGTTGGTGGTGGGTCTCATGCCTCCCATGTTTCCGGCGTTATACTGTGGCTGAGGTGGCCTGTACTGCTGCTGAGTCTGCTGACCCCAGTTCTGATTTCCTTGTCTCTGACCCCCATAGTTAGCCACATAGTTCATATCTTCAGGGTGCTGATGATGATGATCATGCTCTGCATTCCAAGGATTACCAATTGGCTGGCTAATGCAAGATGTGCACAAGCCCCCATTAGTAGTATCTACTATATGTACATGCTGCTTCTGCCCTGATTCCTCCACCTTTTT
>NW_017693854.1:0-4378 GCF_001879085.1 Nicotiana attenuata | reverse complement strand
ATATATGCTTCCTTTGTTCAAAAAAAGAATTGTAAATATCAATTTCTCATGACATCACTCAATTCATTGTTTGTTAGTCTACACACTGAGTAGCAACGTAATTACTAAATTATAATAGGTCTCATCACACGATGACCATCATATTGAAATCTTACACCCGCCAAAGTTTCGATGATTTTGTTTTTGGTAATTAAATTTTATTACTAAGCGAAAATATTTACAAGTACAAACAAAACTCCTAAGTTTGGACAGAAGGCCAATAACTCAGTATACTACTCATTCTACCTATTTTCATTCATGCTATGGGTAAAGTTCAAATGTTGCATTTCTTTGCTCAAACTACTCTGCCTATTGCCTATGTAATGCATTTCTTGAATTATCTGCCTAGTAATGTCTTCACTGCATCTCCTTTCCTGCTAAAAATTTCTTCGATTCCTTTCCATCCACAGTTGATATACAGCTCCTGCAATGCTCATTCTATAAATCACAGCTTTTGGGCCCTTGCCTGTGACATGTTTTGTTGCCCACTCAATCTTCTCAGCCCAACCATATATCCTTCTTGTAATTCCCTGCCATGCTAGTAATTTCCCACATGTGTCTGTTGAAAATGTACAGGCAAAGAAGAGATGTTGATGACTTTCCATCTCTTGATCACATAAGGGACTTGTTTGGTTTACTTGTATCCCCCACTTACATAGTCTGTCTTTGGTGTACAAAATCAGTTTTCGATGATTTTGAATCATATTAACACGCAACTAACATAAATGTGATGGAATTCTTGGAATCTCTTCACTCTTAATTTAAGGTTGTAAATTTAAATGGTGGCGGTAATAGTGGAAATGGTAGTGGAGTAGAAGAAAATTTTCGTGGTGGAAAATAAAATATAAGGGAGGGGTAAAATGGGTTAGGAGTGCTAAGGTGGAATGCCATGTGACATACACCTCATCAAATGCCAGTGACACATAGGATTGGATGTCCACCTTGGACAAACTTAACGGAAGAGGGGTATATTTGAACCAATAATATTACGACAGGGATATATTTGGACTGTAAGTATAACGAGGGATATATTTAAACATTTTCTCATAGTACAGGAGTATATTTGACCCTTTACCGAAAAATTAATCGTTACATTATATTTTTCTAACTCCTATATAGTAGAGTAGATGTCGTGGAGAGGACTCTTTGTACATTAATATATAGGAGCAGTTAGATTGTGTACAAGTTTGGGTCAGACTCGGCTCACTAAATATAATAAATATAAAACTAATAAATATAAGCTTGATAAAATTCAAGTGGCAAGAAGAGCTTCACAATCCAATGACAAGAAAAAGCCCAAAACTTCAGAATTAATAAGGCCAATGCTAAAAACAATGCACTTATATCTTTTCAAAAACCAAAGTAATCATCAGATATGTCATACTTGTCAACTGCCCCCCTTTCCCTCCAACCTAAGGCTCAAATCAAAATTCAAAACCTTCCATAGTGTCATGAGGGAGCTTCACATCCTTAATCTGTCGAGAAATTCTACTACTCGAGACTTTGTCGAGTCTAACATTAAAGCATCCCCGCAGGTCAAGTGATACAAGATTAGGACAACCATCAAGAATAGCTTGAAGGCCTTCATTTGTCATATAATTTCTAATGAGCTGAAGGCGGCGCAGGGCAGGCAGGCTTTGAGCAATAGCTAGAGCCTCTTTATTTATTTCTTCACCGGATTTCGTAATACAGGAGATCTTCTTCAATTCTAACGATTTAAACCATGACCAAGAGCGTTCAAGAGCTTCAAAAGCTTTAGCTGTGATAGTAGTGTCTATCAGACTTAGCTCTTCCAATGATGGCAACTTTTGAACTACTTCAATGAAGCCTTCGCGTTGTAGTTTTGAGTAGCAGTACCACGTAATACTAAGTCTTTTAAGTTTTCTTGATCTGCTGATCAAAAGAAAATATGAATAAATGGAAAGCAAGTGGAAGCATACATTAAGGAAGCCAGAAATTACCTCTCCGCTACGTAAAAAAGCAACTCTTTCGTGGCGAAGAATGACAATATAATGTCAACTAGCCAACCATTGCACAATATCAAACAACATACCATTCTTCCGAAACTAGCTAGGTCTATTCTTTACGATCGAGTTACAACTCGCAAACGCATAGATAATGGAAGGAGAAGCATAAACTTACCTTGTACTGAGTATCACCCACGAAACCTGGTCCTTTTTCATCAAAAATAAGTTCCTCAACACGGATACAAGAAGGAGAAAGAGAAACTAGCATGCTGTCCGGACTTTTCAGCACTAGAATTGCGTCGTAACACCCGGAATACCCTAGGGTTTGTGTGGGATTTTGGGGGAGGAGTTGCAGGGGTTCAATTAGGTTTTCTTGGTCTGAAATACAGGTGAAATAACTCAGTTTGTATTCCCTTAAAAGACCCCTCTTGGCCGACTTTGGGGCTTTTAATTAAGTCCTCTCATTTTGGCAAGTAGGTGATGCACCTACTTGTCACCTACCAGTCTGCGCTGTCTCGCGAAAATGCAAATATCTCTCTACTCCAATATCGTATCGACAAACGGTTTAATGCGTTGGAAACTAGACTCGTAGATCTTCAATTTGATATGTAGATCATCCCATTGTTCCAAGCATATTGGGAGAAAAGCGTTGCATATACATTTGACCTTTAAATTTTCAGGCATATTAATATAATGAACTTGTGATGGACCTTTTTCCCAACTTTTGTTCCACAACTCGTCTTGACTTCAAAACATAAACACCTTTGGATAATTAATGTTGATTTCCATAATCATCCATGGTGATTCACTTAATGTTGATCCATAAGTCTACCGTTGATTAACCTGAAACCCCTTACGTAGTACAATTTCACTAGGGCTCATGTCCATCGGGAATATCTGAAGTGATTTGCCATCCACCTAGGGACGCATACTGATACTTCCATTAATCAACCGTATTTCATAGGCATCTAATATGATTTCATACTCATCCCTAAGGGGGTATTCCAATCCCGTGCAATTCATAAAATCCCTTCTCTTTAAATTTTTCCCTCAATCAAAGGCCAAATGTATCCTTTTATCTATACAATTACACCCTTTATTCTACCCACACCTACACAGCCCGAAGTGACAGGCGTCATATTCTCTTCTTCTAATGTGCTCCTAGTTTAGACTCCTCTGTTTTCATTCAGGCCTGTACGAGCTTTTTATTATATAGTGGAAATCATCCATTCACCTTGTTCTTTGATGGGTTAATCCCAAGGACATACATATTCTCGTCAATTCTCACTCACCTTTTTACCATCCTTACCCTTATCTAACTAAAAACTATGTTGCTCTGCGATACTTTCTACCTTACGACTACCACTTATCTATTTTATACTACTTGCAACCTTCCTTCTAATCTTGCTAGACCAAACATTTTTTCCCCTTTTGTCGTTGGCCTTTTTTTTTTTTTTTCTTTCCTTTTCAGGTTTGGTTCCCTTAAATCGTAAGCATTTAACTTTTCCTGGTGTTCTACTCCACCTCGCGCGCTTGTTTTGCTGCATGAATATTGGCCTTGTCTTATGCACCACCGATACTATCATTTCTATACCTCTGCTCCTACGCTTGATCTGCAACACATCACCTTGATGAGTTTTTTTTTTCTTCATTTAGCCATGATAGGTGCCACTTTCTTATGGAGTGTATACAATTGTGTAGTGAGACTTGTTGTTACAAGATATTTTCGTTTAGTTCATATGCATTAGGTGGGAAACTTCTTCCTTATTTCCTCAGTATCTTTATTGTAGTACTTAGGGAGACCTTCTGGCCTGTGTAAGTGCGAGCTTGATTATGTTGTACACATCGGAAGGAAAATTGTTCCGCTTGTTCCTTACTTGCCTTACAATAAATCCTTAGTTACATAACTTCATGCCTTGTGGCTCGTAGGGTTAATCTTTTAATCGTCAAATTTTGACTGTCTCCTTTTGGCCTTCTCTCTTCTTTTCATAAAACTAAATGGTACCTATTAACGGTCTCAATCATATTGTAAAATTTTCAGGATGATTGGTAATCTCGTAATCTAGAGACTGAAAATTCCCTATGCTGCGGTTTCACTACATTTATCTTGCTGATCTATCAATTTTATCTGTGACTTCTTGTCTCTGCCATAAACCGGGCTTTCTGAATCAATTACTAATTACTCGTTGGTCGCATTTCATATATATTTTTATAATCTCTCTTTGGTTATTATTCTTTGTCTCAACCACCACTACGTACTGCTCCTCATGTTAGTGTTTCATTTCACGACTTATTTTATCATAACAGTCTGGTTGGGAAAACTTACTGCCAGTTCTCGTCCGATAACTGTGCTTGTGTAACTGTTCTGGGAA
>NW_017693853.1:0-4380 GCF_001879085.1 Nicotiana attenuata | reverse complement strand
ACGGTTATCTCAAGACTCCTCCCCTACCTCTGTCAAACGGGGTGAGGAGTTTTCTGGTCATGCCGAGTCTACCGGCGATTCATTAAAGATTTTTCCAAAATTGTGAACCCGCTTTGCAAGTTGTTAGAGAAGGATGTCAAGTTTATTTTTGATGAGAAATGCATGGAGTCTTTTGAGTTACTGAAACACAAGTTGACAACAACCCCTATAATCACTGCTCCTAATTGGGACTTGCCTTTTGAACTTATATGCGATGCGAGTGATGTAGCGGTTGGGGCGGTGCTAGGCCAAAGAATCAACAAAATGTTCCATCCTGTGTATTATGCTAGCAAGACTATGAATAAGGCCCAGAGAAACTACACAGTGACAGAAAAGGAGCTATTGGCTATTGTGTTCACGATGGAGAAATTTAGACCTTACCTTATGGGGGCAAAGGTGATCATACACACGGACCATGCAGCCCTTCGGTATTTGATGACTAAGAAGGATTCGAAAGCAAGATTGATGAGATGGGTGCTACTCCTTCAGGAATTTGATTTAGAGATTGTGGATAGAAAGGGAAGCGAGAATCAAGTTGCCGACCATTTGTCCCGATTAGATGAAGATGGGAGACCAAGTGATGGTATTGAGATCAATGATAGGTTCCCTGACGAGCAGCTTCTTTCCGTTTCTATGTGTGAGATGCCATGGTTCGCGGACATCGCCAACTTCATTGTGACTGGTACATCCCGTGCGAGCTCTCTTCCAACCAAAAGAAGAAACTCAAGCGGGATAGTTTGGATTTTTATTGGGATGATCCGTATTTGTTTAAAATTTGCACGGATGGAGTGATAAGGAGATGTGTGCCGGAAAGTGAACAAATAAGCATATTGGAGGCTTGTCACTCCTCTCCCTATGGTGGTCATCACGGGGGGGTGAGGACAGCCTCAAAAGTTTTGAGTTGTGGTTTCTATTGGCCCACGTTGTTCAAGGATGCTAATGACTCAGTGA
This sequence comes from Nicotiana attenuata, assembly GCF_001879085.1. Lineage (NCBI taxonomy): Eukaryota > Viridiplantae > Streptophyta > Magnoliopsida > Solanales > Solanaceae > Nicotiana > Nicotiana attenuata. The sequence continues at coordinate 3,390 of NW_017693853.1, read as the reverse complement.
AGAGTTGTGATGCATGTCAGAGAGCCGGCGGTATTTCGAAGAAGGATGAGATGCCCCTCAATACAATTCTTGAGGTGGATATTTTTTATGTTTGGGGCATCGATTTCATGGGTCCGTTCGTGAGCTCCTGTGGTAATACTTACATTCTCGTGGCGGTGGACTATGTTTCAAAATGGGTGGAAGCCGTGGCTCTTCCCAACAATGAAGCCCGAAGTGTTGTAGCATTTTTGAAGAAGAGTATCTTTACGAGATTTGGTACTCCCCGGGCCATTATTAGTGATGGGGGGTCCCATTTTTGCAACAAGGCTTTTGATTCATTGCTTGCTAAGTATGGAGTTAATCACAAAGTGACCACCCCCTATCATCCACAAGCTAGTGGACAAGTGGAAGTCTCAAATCGGGAGATAAAGAGTATTCTGTCCAAAACGGTGAATGCTAATAGGACCGATTGGTCAAAGAAATTGGATGATGCTCTTTGGGCTTATCGGACGGCTTACAAGACTCCAATTGGTATGTCTCCGTATCGGTTGGTATTTGGTAAAGCTTGCCATCTTCCAGTGGAACTTGAACACAAGGCTATATGGGCTTTGAGGAAATTGAACTTGGAATGGGATGTTGCAGCAAATCTCCGAGTGGAGCAACTGAATGAGCTTGATGAATTTAGATTTCATGCTTACTCCAGCTCGTCTTTGTACAAGGACAAGATGAAGTACCTCCATGACAAGTATGCTCGGGGTAAAGAATTCAAGGTGGGTGACATGGTTCTTCTATTCAACTCCCGGTTGAGGTTATTCCCGGGAAAGCTCAAGTCTAGGTGGAGTGGTCCATTTGAAGTTGTTGGGGTGACCCCATTTGGTGCTATTGATCTCAAGAACAAAAATGGTGAAGTCTTCCGAGTCAATGGGCATCGTGTGAAGCATTACTTGGGGAAGATTGATGACAGCCACGTGGTGGCACTCCTTCATTTGAAGTGATATTGTGGTAAAATGCGTCGTGCCGCGACGTTAAATCAGGCGCTTCTTGGGAGGCAACCCATGTCTTTTTCTTTCTTTTTATTTTTCCGTTGTAGATTAGGATTTTTCAACTCATGGTTTGTGAGATGTTGCAGGGTTGATGTTGGACCAGTGCAGGGCAAAAGTAGCAAAAATCTTAAGGTCTCTGAAGTTTGCCTACGCGGCCGCGCACCAAAACAGTGCGGTCCGCGCAGGCTGGTGAAATGGAAGCTGAGTCTCTGAAGTTTTCTGCGCGGTCCGCGTGGCATTTTTGTGCGGTCCGCGCGTGAGAAGCCCAAAATGCATACTCTCTGAAGTTTCCCACGCGGCCGCGCATCAAAACAGTGCGGTCCGCGTGGGTTGTTCAGGCAACTAAGGGTGCTGGAAATCCAGCGCGGTCCGCGGCCATTTCTGCGCGGCCGCGCTGGTGGGTAAGTAATGGGTCCCACAATGTTTTCTATAAATAGAGACCCTAGGCTTCATTTTAACCTTTTCGCCAATTTTCTATCTGAGCTCTCAATTTTTCACTGTGCATCAAAGCAATAACTTGCTTCAAGTAGTTAAATCTTTCACAACCCTTGATCTCATTCATAGTTTAGTTTAGTCTATTTTATTTTGCTTCATGTTAGTATAACTTCTTATTTTCTTCTTTTCTTCTTAGTTTTACCTGTTAGGGTAGATCTTGTGTGTTTATGTGAAACACTGGGCATGATTATTTTTTTTGATTAGTAACTGAGTAGGGACAACTAGGACCCATAATTTGAGCAAATAAATTGGACTTAAATGAAAATCCCCGTACTCAGTTCATTGCTTGCCCTTCGCGGCCGCGCGTCATTTCTGCGCGGTCCGCGCCAGTCCAGCACGGTCGCGGTCCAAAATAGTGCGGACCGCGTCGGTGAGATTCAGAGAGTGGTGTCTCTGGAACATCTGGAGCGCGGTCCGCGCCCCAGTTTTACGCGGTCCGCGTTACCCAACGCGTCCGCGTGGCTCTTTTGCGCGGTCCGCGCCCCTTCTATTTGCACCCTGTTTAACCCATGCTTTCAACTGTACCATCCAATTCACTGCATATGCTTCAACTAACAATGTTAGACTTTTCTTTGCAGATCATGGTAAAGCAACGAGGAGGAAAAGAACAACAACCCGGGAGGGGTGGCTCCTCCCGAGGGGGAAAAGGGAAGCGGGTTGTTAAACTCACTCCCCAGACTCGGGAGAATATAAAAAAGACCTGCAAGATAATACGGGAAGCTGATAGAGCTGCCTCCCATTCTTCGGGGAGTGAGTATGCCCCATCCCGGAGAATTACTTCTGAATCTGCTCCAACTCACATGTCTCTCTCGCTCCAATTGCATGACTCTCCCTGAGCTTCACCTACCTCCAAGGGACCAACTGATAAAAGCCTCAAGAAACCGGTGAATGTAGTTTTGGACTCGTCTGATGAGTCCGAAGATAGAAGTGAGGCACAATACTCCACCTCCCCCACAGCTTCATTGTCTGGGGAGAGTGCAGGATACAGCGAGGGGGGTGAGCCCCAAGTTGGTGGTGTTGAGAGAACAAGAAAACCGGAAGCATGGGCTGATAGATTTGTCAGTGAAATAGCCTTCCACAGATTTCGAGAGTGGTGCCCCAAAAGAAAATTGATTCCGGAGAGGCAATTTATTGATTCTGATCTTCTCCCCCTAAACCCGCATGTGCAAGCACAGTTCCGTACTAGAGAGGGTTGGGGGTTTTTCAAGGAACGTTGCATAGTCGCAAATGAACATATGGTGAAAGAACTTTACTGTAATGTTTATCATGTAGTGAAAGATTCAAAGGTGACACAAGTGAGGGATAAAGTGGTGATGTTTGATGGGAAGTCTCAGAACGAATTTTTGGGGTTCAACGAAGAGGACGAAACCCAATACTTAGAAAAGCTGGCAATGAAAGAAGAGGTTCGCCCGTGGTTGGCCCAGCACTTGGCAGCCCCGGGCACTGTCCCAGTTTGGTTGAAAGCAGGAGAGAAGATTCTGAGAAACACGTTCAGTTTTGAAGCAAAGGGGTGGTTGACCTTCGTGTGTAGTAGGCTTGACCCCTCAACTCATGATCACACAGTTCCTATTCCTCGTGCAGTGTTAGTGGCTTCTATTATGGCTGGTTTTCCTCTGAATGTGGGCAACATCATGTCAAGAGTGATTTCTACGGTAGGGCAGGAGACCAACACAAACTACCCCTTCCCGAACACTCTTTCCCTGTACTTCAGAGAATTGAAGGTAAAGAAGAAGAGATTTGATGTCCAGGTAGATCCAGTGGCCCCCTACTCATGGTACAGTCAGTTGGTCCCGACACCCAAAGAGGTCCAAAAACGCTCAAGCATCCACTTCCACCGCACCCTGGCCCAGTCTGAGGAGCCAGCGGTTATTGA
>NW_017693852.1:0-4381 GCF_001879085.1 Nicotiana attenuata | reverse complement strand
TTCATCACTAGAGTCCTGATCGATGGAGGATCCAGCCTCAACATCTGTCCGCTGATAACTCTCAGAACCTTGGGAAAAAGCCTGCACGAGATCAAATATGGGGCTATCAATGTCAAGGCCTTCGATGGGTCCCAAAGGGCTACTATTGGAGAAATCAGCCTATGCTTGCAAATGGGGCCAACATGGTTCGCATCGACTTTCAAGTGATAGACGTCCCGGCATCCTACAACTTGCTGTTAGGACGGCCCTGGATCCACGCCGTTGGAGCCGTAGCATCGACCCTGCATCAGGCAGTGAAATTCGAATGGAATCACCAGGAGGTGATTATTCATGGCGATGGTAGTAACCCCATATATAGTCGCCAGACCATCCTAATGATTGGAGGCAGAAGGAGAATAGGCGGAGAAACATACCGCCACATTGAAAGAGTCAACGCTGTAGACAAGGATAAGTGGTGGGATAATAAGATTGAAAGTATCCTGAAGTGGTGTGGGTACGAGCCTGGAAAGGGACTCAGCAAAAACCCTCCAGGGGATCACTAAGCCTATCAAACTAAAGAAGCATGGTACTACATTTGGCTTAGGGTACGGTTATACTTGGAAAGAATTCCAGAATTGGTCGCCACCATGGCGCGGCCCCTACTATCCATTGGAGCTTCCTATACCAAGCCTGGAGCAGACCTTCCAACCGGCAGATACTATATATGGGTCAGAAGAAGATGAAGCATTGGCAGCCATGAAGAATCTGTTTCTAGAGGATGATGATATGGATTGCTGTGTTCTTTTCGAGAAGGAAGGGGAGGAAGGCCCTTCCATACAAGTGGTTAACTGAGGAGACCGCCTCAGCAATTGGTCAATTAGAACCGTCAGGGACCGGAAAGCTTCGGGGTAGCAAGGCTAAACAAAAGCACCATGCATCTCATTTTACTTTTTACTAGCTGATTTTTTTTCCCGCATTGTCTTTAATTTTGAAAAGAGCTCCGATGTTCCAAACAATCATGAATTTAGTCAAAGCATTTCAATTTATCATATATCTCGCTCTTATTATTTTCTCTATCATTTACTCTATTTTCACACAGCATTACTATTACTTCCTTTGATGATGAACCAACGATTGTGACTTGCAACGAAACAACGCAGCAAAAGGATGTAGATTCAGAAGAGGATGATATACCAGAAGAGGTCGTCAGAGAGGTTGAGAATTTTGAGAATAGACCTAAGTCTAACCTGGAAGAGACTGAGGTCGTTAATTTGGGAGATACAGAAAATGTCAAAGAAACTTGCATCAGTGTTCACCTGTTACCATCAGAAAAGGAAGAATACACAGAATTTTTAAAGAAATATGAGGACATATTCGCCTGGTCGTATGATGATATGACTGGCCTCAGCACGTCCATTGTAGCTCACAAACTGCCAACAGATCCAGCGTGTCCGCCGGTAAAACAGAAGCTCAGGAAATTCAAACCCGACATGAGTTTGAAAATCAAAGAAGAGGTTACTAAGCAAGTCAAAGCTAAGGTTCTCGGAGTGATAGAGTATCCGAAATGGTTAGCCAACATCGTGCCAGTACCAAAGAAAAATGAAGTCAGAGTCTGTGTCGACTACCGGGACCTCAACCGGGCCAGTCCGAAAGACGACTTCCCCTTGCCAAACATACACATTCTTATCAACAACTGCGCCAAGCATGAGTTGCAGTCCTTTGTTGATTGTTTCGCCGGATATCATCAGATATGGATGGACGAGGAAGATGCAGAGAAAACGGCTTTCATCACGCCGTGGGGAATGTATTGTTACAAAATGATGCCATTTGGGTTGAAGAATGCTGGCGCCACCTACATGAGAGCCATGACTACTATCTTTCACGACATGATACACAAGGAGATTGAAGTATATGTGGACGATGTCATCATCAAATCCAAGAAAGCCACTGATCATATGGAAGACCTGAGAAAGTTCTTCAACAGATTGAGGAAGTACAATCTGAAACTGAATCCCGCCAAGTGTGCATTCGGGGTTCCTGCTGGAAAATTACTAGGTTTCATCGTGAGTCGTCGAGGAATAGAATTGGACCCGACAAAGGTCAAAGCCATTCAAGAATTGCCACCGCCAAAGAACAAGAAGGACGTAATGAGTTTCCTGGGGAGGCTCAACTATATCAGCCGGTTCATAGCTCAGTCCACAGTCATTTGTGAACCCATCTTTAAGATGTTGAAGAAAGACGCTGCTACTAAGTGGACTGACGATTGTCAGAAAGCCTTTGACAGAATCAAGGAATACCTGTCAACGCCACCAGTCTTGGTTCCGCCTGATCCAGGAAAGCCTCTATTGCTTTATCTTGCGGTTTTGGATGGAGCGTTCGGTTGTGTTCTGGGACAACATGATGAAACGGGGAGAAAGGAGCAAGACATCTACTATCTCAGTAAGAAGTTCACCCCGTACGAGGCCCGGTATTCTTTATTGGAGAGCACCTGTTATGCTCTGACTTGGGTAGCTCAAAAATTGAGGCATTATTTCTGTGCCTACACTACTTATCTCATATCGAGGATGGACCCGCTGAAGTATATCTTCCAGAAGCCCATGCCCACTGGCAAGCTCGCCAAGTGGCAAATCCTGCTAAGTGAATTCGACATTGTTTACGTAACTCAGAAACCGATCAAGGGCCAAGCCATAGCAGACCACCTTGCTGAGAATCCTGTCGGCGGAGAATACGAACCCCTGAAAACGTATTTTCCTGATGAAGAAGTGTCCTTTGTAGGAGAAGATATTGCAGAATCCCACGAGGGTTGGAGGTTGTTTTTTGACGGAGCTGCAAATTTCAAATGAGTTGTCATAGGAGCAGTCCTAGTATATAAAATCGGCCAGCACTACCCGGTATCCGCCAAGCTCAGATTCCCTTGCACCAACAACATGGCCGAATACGAAGCCTGCATCATGGAGCTCAAGATGGCCATTGACACGAACATTCAGGAGCTGCTAGTGATCGGGGATTCAGATTTGCTCATACATCAGGTTCGAGAAAAATGGGCAAACAAGAACTCCAAGATACTTCCCTACTTGTATCACATACAGGAGTTAAGGAAAAGATTCACAAAAATGGAATTTCAACATGTCCCCAGGGTCCAAAACGAGTTCGCTGACGCACTAGCTACTTTATCATCCATGATCCAGCATCCAGACACAAATTTCATTGATCCCATCCCAGTAAAGATCTATGATCAGCCAGCTTATTGTGCTCACGTTGAGGAATAAGCGGACGGAAAACCATGGTTCCACGACATCAAGGAGTACTTGACAACAGGAGAATATCCAGAGCTTGCTAACACCACTCAGAAGCGCACACTTTGGAGATTATCCAAAACTTCTTTCACAGTGGGGGATTCCTGTATAGGAGGACTCCCGATTTGGGTTTACTAAGGTGTGTCGAAGCAAAAGAAGCATCCAAACTATTGGACGAAGTGCACGCAGGGACCTGCGGGCCGCACATGAATGGCTTTGTCCTAGCAAAGAAGATACTCCGAGCAGGATATTTTTGGATGACTATGGAAACAGACTGTATCCAGTATGTTCGCAAATGCCATCGCTGTCAGATACATGCAGACATGATAAAGGTGCCTCCAAACGAGCTTACTACAACAAGCTCACCGTGGCCATTCGCCGCCTGGGGAATGGATGTTATTGGACCTATTGAGCCTGCCGCATCAAACGGGCACAAGTTTATCCTGGTGGCAATTGATTGTTTTACCAAATGGGTTGAAGCAGCGTCATACAAGGCAGTGATTAAGAAAGTTGTGGCAGATTTCGTCCGTGATCATAATGTTTGCCGATTCAGGATTCCAGAATCAATCATCACTGATAATGGTTCCAATCTTAACAGCGACTTGATGAAAGCCATGTGCGAGTCATTCAAGATCAAACATAAGAATTCTACATCCTACAAGCCTCAGATGAATGGAGCTGTAGAGGCAGCCAACAAGAATATCAAGAATATATTAAGGAAGATGGTCGAAAGTCACAGACAATGGCATGAAAAATTATCATTCGCCCTACTGGGATACCGCACCACGGTCCGCACATCGACCGGAGCAACTCCCTACATGCTGGTTTATGGTACAGAGGTGGTCATCCCCGCCGAGGTAGAGATTCCCTCTTTGAGGATCATACAAGAAGCAGAGTTGGACGACGCAGAATGGGTAAAAGGTCGCTACGAGCAGTTAGCCCTTATAGATGGGAAAAGGATGAATGCAGTTTGCCACAGTCAGTTGTATCAGAACAGAATGTCCAGAGCCTTCAACAAAAGAGTTAAGCCAAGGAAGTTTACACTGGGGCAGCTGGTGTTGAAGAAAATATTCCCACATCAAGATGAAGCCAAGGGGAAATTCTCT
>NW_017693851.1:0-4381 GCF_001879085.1 Nicotiana attenuata | reverse complement strand
AAAGTTTTATTGGTGGCTTGCAATGCTTCAAGATTTGTTACCATACCATTCTTGATGTCCTCTTCAATCCTTTCTCCGAGTTTGATGATATCAGAGAACTTTTGACCCTCGATCAGCATCAACCTTTCATAATGTTGGGGATCCTGAGCCCGGACGAAGAACCTATTCATTTGTTCTTCTTCCAGGGCCGGCCTGACCTTGGCAGCTTCTGACCTCCAACGAGTAGCATACTCGCGGAATGTTTCGGTGGGCTTCTTCTTCAAATTCTGTATGTAGAACACATCCGGGGCATTCTCGGTATTGAACCGGAATCTATCCATGAAGTCCGATGCCATGCTTACCCAACTCGTCCATTTCCTGGGGTCCTGACTGATATACCAGGATAGTGCATCTCCCTTCAAGCTCCTCATGAAGAGCTTCATGCGGATTTTCTCATCTCTTCCAACCCCAACTAACTTGTCGCAATAGGTCCTCAGGTGAACTTTGGGATCTCCGGATCCATCAAACATTTCGAACTTGGGAGGTTTGTACCCCTCCGAAAGTTCAACATATGGTTGAATGCACAAGTCTTCATAGTTAAGCCTCTCAATGCCTTTTCTACCTTCGACACCCTGGACCCGACTGGTTAACTTCTTGAGCTCGGCTGCCAAGTTCCTGATGAGGGAGTCTTTGTCATCAGACTCAGGTGCATTTGAGATCGGTTGGGTGTAGTGAGGTACAGTTTCCACAAAGATAGGAGTGTTATGGAGGTGGTCGTTTATGGTGTTTGGTGGCTCGGGAATGAGCAATGGAGTGTTGTTGCATGTGTTGCAGGTTTGGACGTGAGCAGGCTGTGTTTGTGGTTGCAGGGTGTTTTGTGGAGGTGCGGGATTCTGGGTGTTGACATCAGGAGCAGCAAGAGAGAATGATAGGCTTGCCAAGTTTCCGAACTTGGTCCAACTCTTCCTGGAATTTCAGCAATTTTGTTCAAGATGAGCAGCAGTTCCCTTAGCAATTGGGGTACCCTGAGAAGTTTCTTCTCTTTCAATCTCCTTTCTAGCACTTGTGTTTTCCATTTTTCCTTTGTTCTTGTTCCGGACAGGACTTGGAGGAGGAGGTGGTGGAGGGCCCTTGGATCTTGTGGAGTATGCTGATGGTGCCAGAATGCACGAACTAACCTTTGGGGAGGGGAATAAGAAATAAAAGAAAAACAAAAAAAAAAGGTAACAAGTTAGTGCGGGTTTTGAGAAAAAATGTTGCAGTATTTAAACACATTGTGCGAGAATATAAATCGCGTCCTAATTTGGGTGCCTCGTTGTGCCCGAGGTAGGCCTAGCGACAAGTTGATTTGGAGAACTTATAATGCTAAATGCCTCATTTTATTGATAAAAATAAGACAAATCCCAAAATGACGCTAAAATTGCGGAAAATAAAATGTTACTAATGGTCGTGGGCCTTATTACATTAAAGCAAAAGAAAGACTCCTAACTACTTGGTCCCAGAAGGACCTTCCCCAGACTCGGCATCTTTAGCTCCATCGAACAGCTTCACCAGCTCACGCAGTCCCAGCAGCAAGTAAGCTCTAGCCAAGTGTCCCCCTTCGGTTCGCTCGGCATTCTGGCAGTGAAGGCCTTCCCACCAGCTTAGCAACCTTGGGTGAATGTTGGTTACCATACCGAATCTGGGGACTTCGTGCCTCATTTTCTGCAAAACAGAGTGTTAGGCCCTTACCCCCGCCAGACTTGACTATTTAAACCAATAATTAGCATAACAAGCACTTAAGTTCTCCAAATAAATGCACAGAACGTGGAGGCGTCCGTTTGGGTTTCAGGGAAACCCGATGGACTTTGGACAAGGCTATCTTAATGAGTCATTATGTGGACAACATAACTGACTCGGCTAGGTTTGACCATGATGCATGTACAGTTTAAACAGAGTAAGGTTTCTATTGGGGTATTAGACAAGGTACCCTTGAGCGGACAACTCAAGAGGGAAAGGCACGGAACCGTCGACTGCACCGCTGATCGACTGGTTTTACCGCAAATACGCCTTTACCAAATTTAAGGGGTGATATATTGGAAGGGCGCAACCACTCATTATAAGCGTTGCTATGGTATTTGTTTGGCACGAGTGGAATATGATGTTGAAGATGCAGTTACAAGAATGAAACAAGTTGTCACGTATTTGCACGTTCATAAAATAATGATTACAATGATTGCTCAAAATTACAACAACATTAACGGGAAAGCGGTAAGCGAAAGTAACTAAAGAAAAAGAAACAAAAGAAACAAGTCAGCTTAAGATAAAGGCATTAAACAAAAGCAGTAAAAGAAAGCAATAAAGTCACATATAGCATGCAATGGTAAAAGCCTAAAGAGAGTCGCCATGCTGTCGACGCCCCCTTTTTCTTCCAAAACGGAGTTCGGAATCGGGTATACGACATTTGGGAGGACAACTCTATTCCCTTGCGAGAATTGGGTTTTTTAGTTTGAAGAGTCACCACCTAATGATTATAGTGCATTAGGACACTTTAAGGAAGAATTTGAGATGAAGAACCAGAGTTTGGGTAAGGGCTAGAAATTATCTCGAGGGGAAGGTGTTAGGCACCCCTCAAGATCCACTAGTGTTGTTCCCGGCCATGCTACAATTATGACTTTGAATGCAAACAAACAAGTAAACAAGCAAGCATTTTAAATACGAGAAAACTATTACAAATAAGGAGCACAAAAGGTTAAAAAAAGTGCTGAATTTTAGGGAAGGAGCAGTTTAGTTAAAAGTGCAAGTAGGAAGAAGTCAAGTAGTTAGTGCGAACAATCTGAAAATTATGTGAAAAACAGAAGTCGAAAGTGCAACAGCTTTTTAAGATTCAGAAAATTGTTAAACTAATAAAGAGGGAGGGGGGTCCTAGGTTTATATATTACATGGATCATTCGCACAACACTGGTACTCAATTGTACGCATAGTGTTATCGTGTAATCATCATCTCTATGTCTACCCTTTCCCACCCCGTTAAGGTATTGGAGCGCGGAATGGTATCGTTTGCCTATCGCATGCTATTACCCGTCCCAAGCTTTCAGTCCCGAGGCATTAGGATTTCTAATCCTAAAAGGGGAAGAAAGGGATGGGGGCCTTTATGGAGTTTAAAGGGCAAAAATTCTAATCGACATTCAAAAACAAGTATCAAGTAGGGGGAATGAACAGACAAACAGGTAAGGCTCACATAAACCCCGTAAATCAGATAACATATAGTTTAGCATGCCTTTACACATACTGGTTTAGTCTTTAATATTAAAAATTAAGCAGCGAGCGAACTGGTTCGATACATACGTTTAGACAGGAAGCCCACATTAGGCAACTTGGATCCAATTGTCAGAACTTAAGGTATTTTAAGCGAGTGATTTAGAAAGTACTGGTTCTAGAAAAGTAGTCTAATGCCGGAAAGTACAGACTGCAGTCAGTTTAGAAATAAGTTTTAAGAGAATCATGAGTATAAACCATAAAAGGAGTTCCAGAGTCAGAAATACTTAAGGAAAGAGTAAACTGCAGACTGTTTTAAAGACAATTTCAGGAAGACCAAAACTTAGTTGGAAAATGTTTAGGCAGAATTTTAGAAAGAAACCATTTCAGAAGAGGTGCTGATTTTAAGAACTCAAATGTATACTGATTCAAAAGAGTTTTGTCAAAAGATTGGGGCTGAAAACATTAAGACATTAGAGACCAGTTAACAGATTGTTATTGCTTAAGAAGAATCAGACAAACTTGATGCGGAATCCTATGATATCTATATCTGATTTTAAAAAGTCTATTAAGAACTGGTAAGAAGAGGTAATTATTTAATTACCCTACAGTTTGCCTAATGCATATGCATTCCCTATAGGCATGATTTCTATATGCACTGATTACATGAACGTTAAGGTCCTATAGGCAGGATTTCTAGATGACTTATATCATAATTAAACGTTAAAACCCTATAGGCATGGTATCTAGGTGACTTGAATCAGAAACATCGAACCATCTTATGTACAATATTTCTAGTGAAAAAATTAAAGTCCTAATGTCATGATATCTACACTTTATTGATGCAAGAAAGTAAAACTGTTGGCCCAAGTTCAGATGAAGTTTTGAAGATTGACAAAATGAACTCAGTCATGAACCAGGTCCATCATGTGAGACACAGTATTGATATGCTTGCACATGTGACATACGCGTGAAGAAGATAAGTCTCAAGGATCAACAACAATATCTTCTGAATTGATCGAAAAGATTGCATACAGGATAAGGAGTTGAAGTCTCCTTATGAAAAGAGAATTATATCCGGATCAAGGATATGGATTAGGAGTTAGAGTTGTTCTTGGACTCGAATTGTCAAAGGATCCACAATTCGAGTTCTTATCAAACTCTG
>NW_017693850.1:0-4381 GCF_001879085.1 Nicotiana attenuata | reverse complement strand
ATTCACTTGTAGCGGACTGTTTTGTGGACTGTTTTGTGTTGCTGTTGGGCTGCGTGTTTTACTACTGTTTTGTGGAGTTTTGGAGGAGGAAGGATGTGGAAAAACACCATATAGATGTAGGGTTGTGGGCTGGTAGTTCTTCGTAACATTTCGGGGTCGTTTGACACGACTACGGTGGCCGTCGTATGTATGAAGTGATTAGGTTGTGCGTGGACTGTTTTGGGAGGCTCAATATGATTATTATTGATGTTGTTTGGGCTGTTTGGTGATTGTTTGGAATTGTGTGAAGTCATATATATAGGGGAGGTGCTGTCCTTTCATCGTAAAATAGGTTGTGGTCGATACATAATAGTTATGACGCTTGAATGATAACTACAGTATCGTTTCTCTTATTGTAGACTAAGGAGTCGTGAAAAATTGCATAGCTTGAGATTGGGGCAGTATATACAAGGTATGTTAAGGCTCTTACTTCTTTCTTTTGGCATGATCTAAAGTGACATGAACATAAATGGTATGCTAATTCATAACGGATCTACTCCTAGAAACTAAGGTTGTCCATGTTGTTCTTTCCTTATAAAGTTATTCTAAACAAGTGGTATGATCCTTAAATCCTACTAAGGTTCATATTGATGGTAGGGATGTCCATAATGTTCTTAAATCACTCCAAAAGGTTTAGAACTTGATTCCATGAGTCGAGCATACATTATATATATGTATCTATTTTACTCTACCGAGTCGCGCTATAGTCGGCCGGGTATGGCACCTATTGTGCAACCACTGATCAGTTGGGTTTACCGAGCTCCACGTGGCCGGGTACGTTTTTACCGAGTCCTCTTTGAGGCCGGGTATGATATGATGATGATGATGCCCACAGAGGCGTATGTTTTTAAAAGTTTATGTATCTATATGTATTATGCATTTCATGTCAGTAGCCCCCAGAGGCACTCAGATGTTACAGGTTGTATCTCCTCTATCTCTCTTTACATTACTATTCTTATTTATGCTTTCCTGCCTTACATACTCGGTACTTTATTCGTACTGACGTCCCTTTTGCCTGGGGACGCTGCGTTTCATGCCCGCAGGTCCCGATAGACAGGTTGACATTCCTCCTAGTAGGCTATCAGCTCAGCGAAGGTGTTGGTGTACTCCACTTGCTCCGGAGTTGCCTATTTGGTCAGTATGCTTTGGATATGTATTGATTGGTATGGCGGCGCCCTGTCCCGACCTTTATGATTTTATGTACTCTTAGAGGCTTGTAGACAGATGTCAGGTGTATGGATACTTGTATGGCCTTGTCGGCCTATGTTTTGAAGTTACAAATGCTCATGTCGGCCTTATAGGCCCGTATGTCACATGTATAAGTTTGTATATCATGTTGGGTCATCATACGTTAAGTATTCCCTTATGTTTTATTCTTGTTATCTCATGAAGGGTTTTCTAGCTCATTTACCCATGATAGTATGATAAGAAAGATATGTTATGTTGGTACTCGGTTGAGTAAGGCACCGGGTGCCCGTCGCGGCCCTTCGGTTTGGTCGTGACAAAATAACACCAAAACCATCAAATTACATCGAATTCAAGCCTAAGTTCTTCTAAAACTTCCAAAACACGCATTCGATAAAAAACCCAACCAAAACACATCCGAATGACCTGAAATTTTGCACACATATCCCAAATCACCTAATGAAGCTACAGCAACTCTCGGAATTCCGTTCCGACCCTCGGATCAAAATCTCACCTATCAACCGAAAATCGCCAAAATACTAACTTCGCCAATTCAAGCCTAAATTAGCTACGGACTTCTAATATTCATTCTGAACACGCTCCCAACCTCGAAATCACCTAACGGAGCTAACGGAACCATTGGATTTTCATTCCGAGGCCGTCTTCACACTGTTCCAACTACGGACCATTTTCCAACACTTAAGCTCTCATTTAGGGACTAAGTGTCCCAAAACTCTCCAAAACTCAACACGGAACGTCCCGGCAAACCAAATTAGCGGAAATGAACTTAGGGGAAACAGTTAATAGGGGATCGGGGTGTAAATTTAAAAAACGACCGGCCGGGTCGTTACATCCTCTCACACTTAAACATTCGTTCGTCCTCGAACGAGCATAAAGAGCATACCTGAAATAGTGAAAAGATGAGTGTATCGGCTGCGCATATCCCGCTCTCCGACCATATATGGAACATCACGAACCTTCCTGTCTGCGTAACTCTTCTGTCTGGATGAGGCTATACAGAGTCTATCCTGAATCACTTTAAACTTTTCCAACGCATCCTGAACCAAGTTTGTGCCCAATAATCTAACCTCACCCGGCTCGAACCAACCCACCAAGTCTCTGGTGCGCATAATTAACCTGCTCACAGTTGGGACACCGAGCTACAAGTCCGACTAGGCTCTGAAAGATACAACCTCACAACTGGCTGGTAAAGGCCTGAACATCCATCGCCATAGGTCTCTTGATACTAGTAGGTAAGCCAAACTTCCCAAACTCTCTGCCTGGCGACTCAAAGCATCGGCCACTACATTGGCTTTGCCCGGGTAATACAGGATAGTGATGTCATAATCCTTCCGCAACTCTAACCACCTTCTGTGGCGTAAATTTAGATCCTTTTTCTAGAACATATGCTGCAAAATCCGGTGATCAATATAAATCTCACAAGGCGCACCGTACAAATAATGACGGCAGATCTTCAAGGCATGAACAATAGCAGCTAACTCAAGGTCGTGGACAGGGTAATTCTTTTCATGTATCTTCAACTCATGGTAACCTGAGCGCAAATCAATCTTAGAAGACACATGTGCGCCCTGAAGCTGGTCAAATAGATCACTAATACGAGGAAAGGGATAACTGTTCTTCACTATAACCTTATTCAACTGGCCATAATCGATACACATACACATAGAACCATCCTTCTTCTTCACAAACAAGACAGGGGCACCCTAAGGTGATACACTGGGCCGAATAAAACCCTTATCAAGCAAATTCCTGTAACTGATCCTTCAATTTAACTGAATGTTTCACCTCATCCTTAGTCCATAACCTTAGGACAGGACCCAAACTTCAAAATCTGCCATTCGTCATAGGATCTGAATTCCATATCATCACACTGCATTAGTCTTATTTCAACACACTTCAACTTTTAATAGCGCTTAAATACTTCGAAATTGTTTTTTTCTTCAGGATGTTACATTCTCCCACACTTAGGGTCATTCCTCCTCAAATACACAACGTAACTTATCTCTTTCTTCGCACATCTTAATGTCTCATATTTTTCTAACTCCCAAATTTTTCAGAAATTTTGGCAGAGCCTCCCTTGTAATTAGGCCTATCCACCTGCCAGAGTAACACCAAAACAATTCCTAACAACACATCCACAACCCAATGAAATACCACAATGTATATATCAGTAACACTAACTCAGCATTTCAAGCATCGCATTATCATAATGATATCTAGACATGAACCACATCATATGTATGCCCATAACCACGTCTCTGGCCATAAAAGTTGTTCATAAATTACAACATTGCCAATTAGCCTTATGTTAACAAACATCTTATTTCAAATATCCACTTTACTCACAACGAGGCATGGAGACCTCATAATTACTCACCCGAATTAATGAGTCACATTTATCGCCACCTGGGCGCCTGTCTCATAGGCTAAAACTCAACGTTTACAACACAAAAATGGCTGAATATGAACAGAAAATATACAAGAATTGTCAAATAAGCCTAACAGGCATGACTCCCATTTAAAATATAGTACAAAATTTTAAATTTCATAAAAGGAGAATTTTAAACACATAAACTTTTCACCACCAGGACCTTGTCCTTATATAACATCCACCGCAGCTTGTAGCTCGGTTTAAAATATTTCACATTATATAAAAATTTGAGGATCTCATCCTCAACTCTGAATCACAAGTATTTGTATATTGTGCCAACTGAATTTTCATTTCCTTTCCTTCTTCTTAAAAAAAAGTTTTCGTCAAAGAAAATTACAAATTATAATGAACCCTCATAACGATAGGGCCTATAATTCACAATTGCATTTAATTATCCTGAAATCACATCAAAATCCACTGTAGTAAGTAATAGAAAGTCTATTTTAGCCTCATAGCTATTCTTAGTGACCAACACATAATGATAAAAATAGCTATCTCCATATAATATCCCAACGAGTGTATTCACATAAGTAGATTTCAGGATTACAAAGCTCACTCATGAGTGGAGCATATTAAGAGGACTTGCCTAAATTTTTAGAACCAAAACAAATTAAGGAAAAATATCAATTTTTATAACAATCGAAATTTCTATCTGTAATGATACCATCTAGTGTAGTGGCCTCAGCCACACCATACGCAATTATA
>NW_017693849.1:0-4381 GCF_001879085.1 Nicotiana attenuata | reverse complement strand
TATTAAAATATCACAAATTACTTAAAATTTTATTTATTTTTAAAATACTTCATATATACTCTATATATTATACTACCGTGGTCATATGGTACCTTGCATAGTACTAGTTCATAATTATCGGGTATTATCGCTCGACCCGTATTTTATTCCAAATTGACCACTTTCAACGAAACTCGTTTTTCTTTAATCCTTGTACCCTCTTATTCTTCATAGCACTTATTTATTGCTTGCTATAAATAGCGTAAGTACGTCAACGTCAAGATGATCCCATCCCCGAGTCTACATCGGTTAACTGAAAACAAAATTTTGACGTACAATACTTCAGGGTGCAACATCGTCGTAACTTAATACTGGGAAAGGTGACATTACCATAATGTAATACTGCTGGGTGCAACACTGTCGTAACTTAATACTGCAAAGCATAATATCGACGTAATACTGCGGGGCGTAACATTATTCCCCCCTTGGAACATTCGTCCTCGAATGTTGATTGATGCACTTATCATTTTCATAACTTATATTTTTCGAATACTTTAGAACTTCCCTTGCCATCTAGGCGTCTGTTCTCTGAATAATTCCAAAGTCCAGGGCATTTCCCCCTTAGGTCTCCTTCTTACACCACAACTTGTAGTCGGAATCTTTCCAATCTTGTAACTGTTGCTACCTTTCATCATGCAGCCTGTACGACTTTGACCTTTAAAGTGTGGCCAATCTCTAGTATTCATATATAGAGCTTGATAAGATATCCCTTTGGGCATATATGAGTATACTGAAGTTCTTCGCTCGGTACTTTATTGAATTCACGAATATTGCTATATCTCATTGCAGAGGTCCGTTTAGCCATCCGTATGAATTTACTGCCATAACTCTTACTTTAATTTATCGTTGCTGAGGTCTGCTACCAAATCCCAGCTTACTCTCGTTGCTTATTCCATATGTATAAATTTAAGTCCTTTGATGCTTCCTCATTACTGCTCATCTTTAGAATGACGGCCCAATCTCATCTCACACTTTATGACTTTTGTCATCTATTGTTGATTTACCTCAATATAGATCTTCAATATACCACTGATAACTTGAAACTTCTTATATAATACTTTGCCCCTAGGGCTTACGTTACCTCAATGAATATTCGAAGTGATTCCCATAATCATATTTCACAATGTCTCAATGTGATTCACCTTGTGGGGGTATTCTAATTTCGTGCCGCCAGCGAAATCTTTTCTCCTTCTCTTCTCTTTTTCGAATCATTATTCAAGTGAAAGTCCAAACGTCATCCGGTATATGTCACAATTATACCCTCATTTTATTACCAGGTCAGCATTTCATTCCTTCTAAATGCTATTAATCTTAGACTCCTTTGAGTTCATTCAGGCTATACTGAACTTTCAATAACTTTAAGAAACCATTACCTCTCTTGTTCCCATGGACTAAATCCCGAGGACTTATCCAAGCTCGTCACCTTTGCACTTGCCTTTCCTCATCCTTACTCATGTTTCCTTCAAAACTTTGTCGCTCTCTACCATACTTTAGCTTGCGACTTATACATATCCATTTATACTACTCGCAACTTTCCTTCAACTTGCTTGCACCATAGATTTCCTTATGTTATTCTGGAACATCAAGCGAGACATCACATCGTCTCCAACTTTTCTCTACTCTCTTAACTAGATCTCTCAGTATTAAGAAACCATAGGCTGGAAGACATGTCGCCGATGATGCCACTATCACTCCTGATTATTGGATCCCCGTGCTTATATCCTTCTATCCGAAGTATGGACTATTCACGATCTTCTGCCTTTGAGTATCTCGTACGTTGTTCACCTTTACCTCACTTACCTTAAAATGTCGCATCGTATCTTCTATCTCTTT
Organism: Nicotiana attenuata; assembly: GCF_001879085.1. Classification (NCBI taxonomy): domain Eukaryota; kingdom Viridiplantae; phylum Streptophyta; class Magnoliopsida; order Solanales; family Solanaceae; genus Nicotiana; species Nicotiana attenuata. Next base: position 2,509 of record NW_017693849.1, on the reverse strand, counting down.
CCTAACCTCCCTTCCACCTAGGTGTAATTCACGTCCATAACTTGAAGCTCTATTATCGCACCTCTGCTATATACACAATCTGATGGGAGCTTTGTACTGACTTCTTATCAGGCTGGTACTTCATCTAACTGTCTTTCTTGTAGAGCCATTATAGATTATGGTTGTTGTGTTATTTCTCTTGAACATCTGATATTAAGAGTGATTCTTTCATGTTATCAAGCACAACTTCTATAATTTTTCGAAGTCCAATAATCAGACTCCTAATTTATTTGGGTGATGTAATTCTTTAGCTTCATCTTCCTTCCGATCAACCTTTATGTAGGCTTAATCTATCTTCCGATCTGTGGCTCATGGTATCAGTTATTACCTTAGCCTTTCATGGGTGTTATGGAATATCCATGATACAATCTTCTAGCAATTCAATCATTTGCCTATGCCCTGGGCTCAATTCTTCTTTTTAACTTATATCGGAGTCTTCTATGGCTGTATGATTGTCAATAAATATAATGCTCCAAAATCTTGAGTGTATCCATAACGTACTGACTCTGGATCATTGATCGAATAATTCCTTTCGTTTTATCTCAGCTTTCTATAAACGTGTGCAATTACTTTTCTTGGCTTTCTGCCCCTTGTTGCATGCATACTTAACTCATCCTAGTTCCCACACATGCCAGAATTTTTGTGCAACTCATATAGTCTCGAATATTGCCTTCGATCTTTCTCCCCGTTCATTAGCCACGGTAGGTGCCACTTTCTTTTAGAGGGCATACAATTTTTGTTGTGAGACTACTTTTACATGACCATTTCTTCATTAGATCACTGTGCTTAGGTTGAAGACTTCTTTCTCATTTCCTCAGCTAGTCCTTCACTGTAGTACTTAGGGAGGATCTTCTGGTTCTTGTAAAGATGCGAACTTATTATATCGTATACTCAATGGACCTTCTGCTGTCCTTCCTTGCATATACTTATCCGTAGTTACTTATCTTCACGCCCTTGTGCTTGTAGGGTTGCTTCTGGACTGATATTTTGACCGTCTTCCTAGCGGCACTCTCTTTAATTTCTGTAACACTCATATAGTACCTTTTTAACTTCTCCAACTCCTATATGAATATATATCAAGTATTACAATGTCATAACTGCGGGGCTGAATTCTCCATATTGGGGTTTACTATATTTATCTTACATGATCTGCTGATTTGTCTGTAACTTCTTATCTAGTAGTGACTAGGCTCTTCCTGAATCAAATACTAACTACTCGTTGGCCCATTCTCATGTCAATATTTCGCGAAATCTTTCTTGGGTTATTTCCTTTGTCTTAACTTATGTCTCACACTGACTCCTTTTCTATCAATAACATCTCGGGCAGGGACCCTTACTTCCTTTCATCGATGTCGTATTTGCATAATGTTCTGGAATTGTAGCATATATGCAAGAGCTGAATAAGTGTAATCTTATTCCTTTTTTCGTGTTTACCGCATTCTTCATTTATTACTCCATATTCCCCCCTTTTGGGGAGTACTAAGACTTGGAGCTATGACGACCTGCCTATATATGTTTTCCTCTTCATCTTTGGCGTCCTTTCACATCGTCAATGACCCTTATTCTCCTTGCGGTAATCCTTCTGTTCCAAGGATAACAAAATTTCCTCACTCACGATGGTGACATTTAGTGTAACTGGCACATACAGTCGCTTAATCTTAACTTTGCTCACATTGCTTGCTTTAGGGAAGCGTCTTCCTGAATGACCTTTAAAGGTTATTCTTCTATCGTCCATTCTATTATTGCCGGAATGCAATCTGAAATTTTCGTGATGCCAACCATTATCAAATCACTCAGTTCCTAATTCATGTTTAGTTTATCTTGTTCACCAATCCACACTAATTTCTATTATTATGGGGTCTAACTTTTCCTTCTGGTAGTCGTGTTAGAGCCACGAACTTATTTCTTATAGTGACGATATGACTTTATGGCCTATACTCTTTTATTGTCTCAAGGCTTGTCACCTCTTGTATTTCCCTTCACTTGACTATAAGCTCTGTAATATTGTCATTTTTTTTAATCTACCGTTGTCATCCATGTATCACATCTTACTCATAATGCTTCATTAACTCTCTTCTTATTTTCTTGCTAACATTTCTGTCAATCACTTTATTTTGAAAACTCGAACAAGACATTCCTTTGCTTTTAGATTCCTTTTGCTCCATCCAATGGCTCTTCAAGTTGCTTAACGTTCTCGCTTTACTAGGGACGCAAGCCACACTAAGGTAATATTTATCCCTTCAAGGCTTATAGTGCATGTCTTTGTGGTACTCATATCTGGCTGCACTATTTCAGAGTGCACCATCTGGGTGTCTTATAAAGAGATTTATTAGCATATTTGCAATATCCTTCGGAAATGTCAACTGACGCAAACAATTCATCCATCATATCTTCTTATACTACTTCTGTTAATCTCCATAGGGCATATCTGGAATGGGTGCGACCAATTGTATGTACCTCTGTTACTATT
>NW_017693848.1:0-4381 GCF_001879085.1 Nicotiana attenuata | reverse complement strand
TGGTCTGTATATGAAATATTATATTTTAAAATCTGGAAAATGGCGACCTAATGTTGGACCGCTTATTACTTATAAATTTTTTAATTTTTTTTTTTAAATAAGCGACCAAAGTTGGTCGCTAAATACATGAATTAATTTTTTTATTTATTAATAAGCGACCAACCCTGGTCGCCATATTTCCAGAAATTATTATTTTTCTGGTAAATAGCGACCAATCTTGGTCGCTACTTGGGAAATCTGGGTTAAATAGCGACCAACCTTGGTCGCTATTTCACAGAAAATTATTTTTTTTAATAGAAATGCGACCAAATAGCGACCAAAGTTGGTCGCTTTTCTTGGTATATTGCTGGCAGGAACTGCCTCTTTTGGCAGCTACAGCACCTGCCAGCTTACCAAAATTCCTAAATAGGCAAATATGCCAACAACAGCAATAACAAGCAACAACAACAATAATTATAACGAACAAAGTATAAAGTTCAATAGAACTTTATACTTTAAGCTAATTAGCAAACTAATAAGTTAAATGTTATTACAGAACCATTCGAAAACCAATTGTATTTGTCTAGCATAAACTTATAGGTTCAAAGATTGTTCTCTACATCATTATCATCACCGTCTGATGAACTTTCTTCACCATGACGGTATCTAGAATGGGCTATTTGTCGATGATGGGAAGAATGACCACGGGGAGGACGGGGGGAATGAGCACGGGGAAGGTGAGCCTCTGGCGATGACTCACGAGACCGGGGAATTGGAAAAATTGCCAGAAGCTAGGAGAGTTTTGATCTGCTCTTGCATGCCCCGAGCATGCCAGAGTACTGCATATCTCTAAGCCTTTCTCTCTCCTTGGCGACTTCTAGCTTGGATGTGAGCTTTGCCACAGTCTCCCGCATAGAGGAGAGGCTCTCCCCATCAAGTTGCTCGGCATGGGAGGAAGTCCCTATAACTTGTATTCCACACTTATAGCGATGGAATTTCTTATTAGGAAGCCCGTATACCTTCCCCTCTTTTGGACCGCCAGCAGCCTGCGTCCACATTCTCTCAGCATCCTCGTCCGATAGTTGGATTGGCGCGCCGGACTCATTAGGTGGCTGACTGCGTATGAATTGCTCCACTTCAGCTGTGAAGCGACCCTATAAGAAAACTAATGTGTGAATTACTATTTCCAAATTTATATAAAAGTAAATCAAAATTCTTAATGAAAAGTGAAAACTTACATGTACAGTCGAGGCTCGGCCCTCGACCCACCTTTCTTGGTCCGTCTCTTTCTTCTTCTTCACAATATGAGTCTCCTTGAAGAGCTCATCTTGGTTCATCGGACGCCCCAACTTTTTTTCCTGAAAACTCATAAATTTTAGTTAATAAACAGAATACATATACTAAGAAGATTAAAGTAAATTAAGCAATTACGTACCATTCTTCGTTTTATCGTCCCTAGGCTGACCGCACCTCCAGTGTGCAAGGATCCTCCCTTCTCAGATGCCCGGGCTTTCTTTCCTTTTTCGCTCTTCTCTAAGAACTCTGCTGTAAGCCATTGCTAAATCCTGAAGCATCCAGCCAGGCTTCTGGTTCAACTGCCTAGCTTTGGAGAAACAATGGGACAACCCCTTTCGAGCTTTGAGATGGAAGTTTGCAGCCACTTCCGCGCTATAGCGATGTTCCCATGCACACTTGCTCTGTATTTCAAAAGTCAAGTATTATATGGAAATATCATATTTAGATCGAAATATCATAAAAGCTATATTCGATATATTATACTTAGCTTTTATTAGCTAATAATTATTCAAAAGTTAAGTGCATTAACTGCTTATAATATAATATTAGCTAAAAGCTAATAAATGATTATACTGCTTAAAAGAATATTTATACCTTAAATTGATTGAAGATTGCCTCCTTGAGAGCGAATGGGAATTCACTCCAAGTCGCATAAGGACCATCATAAAGCTTTCTGGTGGCTTTGGTGATGATCCTTGTAGTAACATTACTAGGGATGAACCTGCAATTTTATTAAAAAAAACACATTAATATCTTAGTAAAACTGTACTAAACAAAAAAGTTAAAATAACAAATAACTCTTACCCGTCACCCTCAGGGACTATGATGATCCTGCCATATTCATCATAATGCACCTCCTCGTCATTAGCAGCATCATTGTCCGAAGCATGTACATCGGAGGCATGTGTGGAAGGTGTAGTGGGGTCAGAGCTAGTATCTCGCAGGCGAAGGCCTGCAATAGATGGAGTCCCAGATGCAGATGGCTGCGAGCCCTGGGAGTGTGACATAGCTGTATGGGCCGCAAGTGGATGAGACACAGATAGCTATGACCCGAGTGGCTGTGACACGGATGGCTGTGATACATGTGGATGTGACATGGATCGATGCGATCCATGAGCTGCTGATGGATGCGATCTATGTGGATGTGAGACAGGTGGACTGAATGTAGGTCGTACAGTCCTATGGCCCTGTGAAGAAAGACCTGGCGTCTGCACGAAGGTGTAGGGCTGGACATGCGCTGGCAGCTCAGAATAGCCCTGGGGTGGAGGCGCAGGCACATGCATAGGCACATGCATCTGTGAAGAGGCAGGAACGGATTGAGTAGTACCTTCTACCCTCCTCTTTTGTTTCCTAGGCTTTTCTCTACCCCGAGAACCAGTAGGATCACTGTTACCTCGACCCTTGCCTGACATCTGCATGACATAATACAAAGTTAGATTGAAACATATAAAGAAACTAGCTATAACATGAGTTATTAAAGAAACCAACTTTTTAAAGCTGATCGACGTATAGTTCCTCGTCCGAGAATTCTTCTTCCTCACTAGTTTGAGCTTCATCAGTTGATTCTTCTGCCTCGTTTTCTATAATTCTTACTTCATCCATATCAACTTCTTCCAATATGTGTTCAGGATGTTCCAAATCATTTTCTAAAACTTTGTCCACTATTTGGTGAACACTGGAGATATCGTTTTGATATGCAACATCTAACACATTCTAGACTTCTACCCTACCCACAGGCTTAGTTTTTATTACAACCCACCAATCAGCCTTATTCCGCCGCAATGGATAAGGAGCATAATACACTTGCCTAACATTATGTGCAATTATGAAAGGATCATAGCGATCATACTCCCTCGTATGATTAACCTCAATTATGTTGTATTGATTATGTACTCTTGTACCTCTTGTTGGATGTGGGTCAAACCACTTGCATCTAAAGAGTATCAATTTCTTATTTGGCCAACCTTTATATTCTAGTTCTACTATTTCTTTGAGCACACCATAATAATCAATATCTCCATCTTGGTTGCCATCACCACCTTGAACCCACACCCCACTGTTGTTGCTATTTTTATTTTTAGAGCAATCCTCTGTATGAAACTTATAACCATTCACAACGTACTTAGACATGGTTGTGACCTCAACCCCAGGTCCCCAAGATACATCTTTCAAAAATTGATTTACACCATTATTTGGATCATTTACCTACAAATCGTTAAATAAATTCATAAGTTAGCATAACTTCCAAACACTGTTTACCTACATAGTGTTAGAATATTTTAAGGAGAAACTTACAAATTGTTTGAACCACGTATCAAATCTCGTATATACAGCATCATAGCCAAATTGACCCACAAAGTGACTGTGACACATCAAATATTTTTAGTAGTTGCATTGAGATGTAATCACAGTAATTTTTAGATTTTGATAACTACTAAATCAATACTTACTTGAGATATGGTACAACTTCAGGACAATTTAGCAACACGTGAAGTGTAGCTGACTTGTACTCCATATCACTCAAACTTCTCTTTGTAACATCCTTAGAACATCGGCCTGGTTGATTGAATATAGACATAGGCGGATATAATGGATCATTCCTAAGGTCGACCGTGTGCCTGTTGGGCCTATTCCTAGCACATGCCACATTACTCTCAAAATAATAAGAACAAAAATGGGCAGTTTCCTTTGCAAGATAAGCTTCGCATATAGATCCTTCAATCATATTCCTCTGCTTAACAAATTATTTGCATTTGCCAATTGTCCTACATAATTTCAGGTTAGCGAAGAAAATTTGTTTAAATTAAAACAGAAAATTACATCAAACCTAAAATATTACCTCTCAAAGGGATACATCCATCTGCATTGAACAGGCCCTCCAAGTCGTGCCTCGTGTACAAGGTGGATTGGAAGGTGTTCCATCACATCAAAAAACCCACATGGAAATATCTTTTCCATCTTAGTAGAAGTTACACGAATGTTTTGATCCATCCGTTGTAGGTTTTGAAACATTAAGGCACTTAATCATATATTATGAAGTGAATCCCAAGTGTTGTTTTCTTTTTCGGCCAATCCAAAGTTTGATTGTAATACTAAACTGACATGC
>NW_017693847.1:0-4382 GCF_001879085.1 Nicotiana attenuata | reverse complement strand
GACTCTTCTAAATCTCAAACCCAATTCCCAAAAGGAAAAGAGTTGTCCGCCCAAATGTCATAAACCCGATTTCGCGAGAAAAAGGGGGCATCGACAGCATGGCGACTCTACTGGGGAAATTCTTTAGGCTTTTACCATTTCATGCTACTTGTGACTTTATTGCATCTTTATTGCCTTTATTTAATGTCTTTATCTCTTTTCTACTACAAAACTGACTTGGCTCTTTATTTTCTTTTCTTTAATGCTTTCTTTTACTGCTTTCCTTCAATACTGTTGTAATTATGAGCAATTATTGTAATTATTACTTTATGAACGTGCAAATACGTGAAAACTTGTTTCATTCTTGTAATTGCATATTCAACATCATATTCCACTCGTGCCAAAGAAAATACCATAGCAACGCTTATAATGAGTGGTTGCGCCCTTCCGATATTATCACCCCCTAAATTTGGCAAAGGCGTATTTGCGGTAAAACCAGTCGATCAGCGGTGTAGTCGACGGTTCCGTGCCTTTCCCTCTTGAGTTGTCCGCTCAAGAGTACTGGTCTAACACCCTATAGAACCTTACTCTGTTCAATTGTGCATGCATCACTGTCAAACCTAGCTGAGTCAGTTATGCTGTCCACATAATGACTCTTTAAGATAGCCTTGTCCAAAGTCCGCTGGGTTTCCTTGGAACCCAAACGGACATTACCACGTCTGTGCATTTATTTGGAGAACTAAATGCTGCTTATGCCAATTGTTGATATTTAAATAGTCGAGTCTGGCGGGGGTAAGGGCCTAACACTTTGTTTTGCAGAAAATGAGGCACGAAGTCCCCAGATTCGGCATGGTAACCAACATCCACCCAAGGCTGCTAAGCTGGTGGGAAGACCTTCACTCCAGTGATCAGACCCTCGTCTGCAAATACTTGGGAAATTTGCCTTCTCTTCTAGAAATCCAACCCGACAACAAAATCATAGAGGCTGCAACTCTATTCTGGAATGGTGACAGATCTGTGTTCCGCTTCGGGACCTTGAAATGACACCTTTGCTGGAGGAAATAGGAGGACTAGCTGGTATTCCGTAGGAGACTCCGGGTTTGCTTATGCCAGAAAATTGCAAGGGTAGGGGTTTTCTCAAAATGATGGGACTAAAGAAGAACACAGACTTGACCTGCTTGAAGGATTCCTACATTCCTTTCGACTATCTGTACGAGAGATACGGCCATAGCAAGTCTTACCGCACTTACCTAGATGAATTCGCCCTCACATCATTGGGGCACATCCACAGAAGAGTCTTCGTCTTTATGTTCTGCTTTTTTGGGATGATAGTATTTCCTATGAAGAAGGCTAGGATCCATACCAGACTGGCCATGGTCACCAAGACTTTAATGGAAGGAATTGGCGGACAGCCTTTTAGCATAGTACCTATGGTCGTCGCGGAGATATACCGAGCCCTGGAAAATTGTCAACGAGGGGCCAAACACTTTGAGGGTTGTAACTTACTGCTCCAACTCTGGCTCATGGAGCACCTCCAAAAGGGTGAATATCGGCAAGAGATTCTGCGCAGAGACTGGGATGATCATATCGCCTTCCATCAGCCAAGGCGAATGAACTATATGCCTAACATGTTTGCCCAACCAGAAGATGCTAAAGGGTGGGTAGAGTTGTTCGAAAATCTGAAAGAGGACCGAGTGCAATGGATGTTCGAATGGTTCCCTACTGAAGAGTTCATCGTCCGATCTCGGGATGCACCATTTCTTATACTCATCGGTCTGAGAGGAACTTATCCTTATGTCCCTCTCCGAGTCATGAGGCAGGCAGGAAGAAAGCAAGTTATACCAAGGGTCGACAAAATGAGTCGCTTCAGGGCCGACTTTCAAGATGACGATAGTCCATACAAGTGTCAAGCTCGGCACATGTGGCACTGCAAAATCATCCCGGGAAAGGATTCCATAGAACCAGACAGGTACCACGCTGGTTATACTCCATTTTATCCAAGCTGGTTGGAACAGGGCTTAGTGGAGCTAGAAAGGAAGTTCATCCAGAGGATTGAAACTGCCAGAATGCTGAGGATAACGAAGGAGGACACTTGGCTAGAGCCTACTTGCTGTTGGGAGTACGTGAGCTGGTGAAGCTGTTCGATGGAGCTAAAGATGCCGAGTCTGGGGAAGGTCCTTCTGGGACCAAGTAGTTAGGAGTCTTTTCTTTGCTTTAAATGTAATAAGGCCAATGGCCATTAGTGACATTTTATTTTCTGCTATTTTAGTGTCGTTTTGGGATTCGTCTTATTCTTATCAATAAAATGAGGCATTTAGCATTGTAAGTTCTCCAAATCAACTTGTCGCTAGGCCTACCTCGGGCACAACGAGGCTCCCAAATTAGGACACGATTTATATTCTTGCACTATGTGTTTAAATATTGCAACATTTTCTTTTTACGACCCTCACTAACTTGTTACCTTTTTGTTTACTTTTTGTTTTATTCCCCTCCCCAAAGGTTAGTTCGTGCACTCTGGCATCGTCATCTTACTCCACAAGATCCAAGGGCCCTCCACCTTCTCCTCCTGCGAGTCCTATCAGAAACAAGAACAAAGGAAAAATGGAAGATTTGAGCAACATCAGAAAGGAGAACTCAGTCGAAAGGGTAGAGGTTCCTCAGGGTATTAAGGTTTCCAAGGAAAATGCCTCCCAGCTCGAGCAGAAGTTATTGAAATTTCAGGAAGAACTGGACCAAGTTCGGAACTTGGCAAGCTTGTAATTTTCCCTCACCACCCCAGATGTCAACTTCCCCAACACTCAAAATCCCACACCACCACAAAACATCCCAAAACCACAAAACCAACCCGCTTACCACCACCACTGCAACACATGCCACACTTCAAGCAGCACCCCACTGCTCATTCCTGAACCACTAAACTCCACAAATGATCATCACCACAACACCCCCATCTATGTGGAAACCATACCACACCCCATTCAGCCCGCCTCGAGCACACCTGAGTCTAATGACAAAGACTCTCTTATCAAGAATCTGGCCGCAGAACTCAAGAAGCTGACTAGCCGAGTTCAGGGTGTTGAAAGAAGCAAGGGGATCGAGGGACTGAATTACGAAGACCTTTGTATTCAACCAGATGTCGAACTGCCCGAGGGGTACAAACCTCCCAAGTTCGAAATTTTCGATGGCAGCGAGGATCCCAGAGTTCATTTGAGGACATACTGCGACAAGCAGGTCGGAGTAGGAAAGGATGAAAAGGTTCGCATGAAGCTCTTTATGAGAAGTCTGAAAGGGGATGCTCTATCTTGGTACATTAGCCAAGACCCGAAGAAATGGTCGCACTGGGTAAGAATGGCGTCCGATTTCATGGACAGGTTCAGATTCAACACGGAGAATGCGCCAGATGTGTTCTACATCCAGAACTTGAAAAAGAAACCCACGGAGACATTCCGCGAGTACGCTACTCGTTGGAGATTAGAAGTTGCTAAGGTCAGGCCGGCTTTAGAAGAAGAACAAATGAACAGGTTTTTCGTCCAGGGTTAAGACCCACAGTACTACGAAAGGTTGATGCTGATTGAAGGCCAGAAATTTTCCGACATCATCAAGCTAGGGGAGAGGATCCATGAAGGTATTAAAAGTGGTATGGTCACTAACATTGAAGCATTACAGGCTACCAACAAGGCTCTACAGTCTGGTGACACGTCCAAGAAAAGGGATGCGAGTGCCGTGATGGTTGCACAGAGAACAAAATCCCCAATCAAATACCAAACCTACCCAATACCCCCTCTTACATATCAACCTACCTCATATTACCAAGCACATTTGCCCTCTTACCAAGCTCCACCACCTACTTACTAATCATCTCTACCTCCCGCATATCAGCCTACTTCACCCAAATACTCCCAACCCGCACACGTCTACCAAGCCTACAACACCCAACAAGCCCAATATCAATCACCTTCCCCTCGCTAAAATTTCCCTAGACCCCGACCAAACTTCGACCGCAGACCTCCCAAACAATACACCGCCATTGCCGAACCAATCGACCAGCTGTATGAAAGGCTTAAAGCTGCTGGTTATGTCACCCCTATCCCTGCCATAACCCCAGAAAATCCTTCCCAGTGGGTCAACCCAAACAAAACCTGTGCATACCATTCCGGCATGAAGGGGCATACCATTGATGAATGCCGCTCTCTAAAGGATAAGATCTAGGCATTGATTGACAACAAGATCATCGTGGCAAAGGAGCCTGCTCCGAATGTCCGTAACAACCCTCTACCGAACCACAAGGGTGGCGATGTTCACATGATTGAGATAGAAGATGATTGGGACCCCAAAGGATCGATCGGATTGATCGTTGAAGGTGACGAGCCAAAGAAACCAACAGTCACACTTAATCCGATTGT
>NW_017693846.1:0-4382 GCF_001879085.1 Nicotiana attenuata | reverse complement strand
TCATGTCCATTGTATATAGTATCCTGGAATTTTTTGTATGAATCGCCGGTTCACCTCTCAAAAATTCATTGCCTTTTCTTTAGCCCGCCACGCCAACATGTAGCTAACATCTACACCTAAATCTGATTTCACATCATCAATAATATCCTTTGGGGTGTATTTCCTCTTATGATTAGTAAGCTTAGGCCTAATCATACCACCTATAAGGCTGCTACTTGCCTGTCGCTGCTCATACACCTTGTCCTTCAGCGGACATGTATGGTTATCAATGAACTCTCTCACTTTGTATAGTTCTGATTTGTTAATGCTTGAAGCCTTAAACATCCATTCACAATCTTCTGACATACATAATAATGCATAGCTACAAAGAATTTATCATTATACATATGATTAGCATAAATGTTTACAAAAAATGCACTCATATACACATGAATACAATCTGACATGAATACTTTCTGACATCTATATATATAAATTATTATACAACTGAATTCAATTATAGTTATATGCATTTAAATACAATGAATACAACTGAATACAATTATTGTTATATGCATACACTTAAAAGGACACTAAACAAAATACGAAAATAATTAGAGACACTGTAATGTAAATTTACCAGTAAAATACATATGAATACATGTATTTAAAAATCATAAACAAACAGATGTTAAACACATCAGTGATGATCAAGTGGAAATCCACAAATACGCATAAATACATCAACGTTTAACTTATAGCTCCAACCAATAATACAAAATACAAAAAAAAAAAAAAATTTAAATACACGCAAACCTGACAGCATTAGACCTATCAACCCGGAATTGAAACCTTTGAGATATAGCATAATTCTCCATCACGTCTTTCAATGTAGCCTTATCCTTATATACTTGTCCAACACTATCCTCCCTTTGATTAGTTTTTGAAATTATCAAATCCTTGTCCAGTTCAAACACCCCAATTGCTTCTCCTGAATTGACAAAATCTAGAGCAAGTGTATCATCTGTACCGGAATCATACCTTTGAAGTGATTCGTCTATTTGCACAATATCGCCTTGACTTAAACTACCACCGGATACAAATTCTTTTTCAATCATTGTTATGCACAAAGGATACATCCCGAATTCTCTGTTCTCTTTTTTCAACTCTACATACACCCTGTAACCCATGTCATTGTGTATATCCATTGGCGTGCTATTTCCTTCTACTTTGTATTGAATTTTAATGGACTTTGTGCTCAAATCTATGCCAGTTGATTAGAAATTGACGCAACCAAATCATTATACGACGCATACTCCTTTATCAGTATTCCCTCAATTGAAAAATCGACGAAATTGCTCTCATCGTTCCACTTGCCAGAATGACGCAACAAGACTGTTAAACTTGCCATATGTATAATGGAATTATACCGTATTTTGTATACAATTGTATCAATCGCATTTTTCCGTGGTTGAATTGAGAACTGGGAACAGAGAAAAGGGAGAAGTGAAATTCCAGATGTTGCTCTTGTTTTCGCTATTTTTCTTGTTGAATTGTGAATGGAAGAATACAGATTAATGGGTAATAGTTTTTGTTCGTTGAGTTAAATTAGGAGAATATCAGGTGATTTGATTTCCTTTCCGTTTTTAGCAAGTTCAACCTTCCAGGTTTTGCGCGAATACGTTACTGTATTCACGATAAGGCCGCGTGAATACAATTGAATACATATCAACCTTAGCTGGAATTCCCTTTTACACGCCTATTTTTGCTATTGTATTAATGAATACAATAGCTTAAATACATCAAATACATCTTATAACCACATAAAAGGTATCTATAACACGTAATATAGCAAAAGGTATTTATAAATGGCTAATTACACCTAAAAGATAGTGCTTTATGAAAAATTCTCTTAATTAAAATTATTTGTTTTCTCAACATTTAAATGTGTACAATTAATATTTAATTTACAACTTAATATATTAAATTAATAAATAAATATTATATTAATGCATAAAATATTAGAAATAATACTAATTTATATGATGTTGTATAAATTATCTTTATTGATGAACTGCAATTCTAAAATCTAGTGGTGGTGATAACCGGGGGTTGTGGTGCATAGTGGTGGTCGTGGCTAGCGAAAGTGGTTGGTGATGGTAGTGTGCATTGGTGGCAGAAGTTGGTTGTGTGTTGGTCTGATACGTGTGAAAAATTGGCCATAATGCAGGTGTTGACACTACTAAAAATAGTTCTTTTCGTCGATTAAAAATATCGACCCAAAAATCGACCAAGTTGCACAAAATTAGCAAAATAACTTTCTTCGGTTTTTTTGTTTTGATTAAACCGGCCGAGTCAATTGATTTTTTTAGTGCCAAAACGCGAAAAATCATATTTCTGACAGAGTCTATTGATAATGTATATCGGAGAAAATATTTTTTAAGAAATTGACCAACTCGATTGATTTTCTATTTAAAATAACTTTAAAATTATATTAAAAAAGTCTGACTTTTTTGTCAAATCTTCGATCAATTCATTTAAAAAAGATCGACCGAATAATTAGCCTACACGGCAAGTAATTTAATTTTCCTAAAAATCTTAGACAAATAAGCATCAATGGTCTAATAATAGAATAATACATCGCCATAGATCACAGTTGGATTCTCGATACTGTAATTTATAATAGCGTAACTCAAGAAAACCAAAAAATCAACTGACTTCATGGGTTGTCTAATTTTTTTTCTCGCCAATTTACCGATAGTAACGGTCGATTTTTAATAGCGATCATCTTTTTTTATCACTCATTTCGATCGATTTTTTATAGGTAATTCTTTAAAGCCAATCGCGTTCGATCGGTCTTTTAGTAGTATGAGCTTACCGACAGATTCACGTAGATTCATTGTATATTGTGATACTTCTGAATTGAGATTTTTTAATTTAAAATGATTATTATAAAACAATAAAAGAACAAGAGCAATATTGCAGAGAAAGAGAGAGAAGGAATTCTTATTGAATTTTGGGATGAATTACAATGGAATAGAACCCTCTATTTATAGGGAGAGGTTGACTTAGCCACCAAGTAATAAACCCTAGAATCTCTCTAAATATGGACATTCACCATAAATAGAATTCTATTTATAACACTCCCCCTGAATGTCTATTCAATAGATAATGTGCCTCGTTAAAACCTTAACTAAAAGAAAACCCAATGGGAAAAAAAAATTCTAGAAAAGGAAAAAGAGTACACATGTTTAGAAATGCGCCTATTGGTTGCCTCGTTAAAAACCTTGCAAGGAAAACCCAGTGGGACAAAAACTTGTAAGGGAAAAAGAGTACAACGCGCATTAACTCCCCCTGATGAGAGCATCAATTCACATCCTTGAGCCTTCGCATCCCGATCTTGTACACTAGCTTCTTGAAGGTTGACGTCAGTAGAGATTTTGTGAACAAATCAGCCATATTATCACTTGAACGAATCTGTTGCACATTAATATCACCATTCTTTTGAAGATCATGTGTGAAAAATAGCTTTGGTGAAATGTGCTTTGTTCTATCTCCTTTTATGAATCCTCCCTTCAATTGAGCTATGCATGCTACATTATCTTCATACAAAATTGTGGGTAACTTGTCACATTTCACACCACATTTGTCTCGAATAAGATGTATTATAGACCTCAATCACACACATTCTCGACTTGCTTCATGAATAGCAATTATCTCAGCATGATTAGATGAAGTAGCCACAATTGATTTCTTAGTCGATCGCCAAGATATGGCAGTGCCTCCACAGGTAAATACATAACCTGTTTGAGACCGAACCTTGTGTGGGTCAGATAAATACCCAGCATCAGCATAACCAACAAGATCGGGACTGCAATTATTGCCATAAAATAAGCCCATATCGGTAGTCCCTTTTAGATACCACAATATGTGTTTGATTCCATTCCAATGTCTCCTTGTGGGAGCAGAGCTATATCTTGCTAAGACATTAACTGAAAAAGTTATGTCAGGCCTTGTAGTATTGGCAAGATACATGAGTGCACCAATTGCACTAATATATGGTACTTCAGGACCAAGTAGCTCTTCATTCTCTTCTTGAGGTCGGAATGGATCCTTGTTCACATCAAGTGATGGAACAACCATCGGAGTACTTAATGGATGTGCTCCATCCATGTAAAACCGTTTCAATACCTTTTCTATGTAGGTAGATTGATGAATAAATATTCCGTTTGCCAAATGTTCAATTTGCAAACCAAGACATAATTTGTCTTTCCGAGATCTTTCATCTCGAATTCCTTTTTAAACAATCAATTGCCTTTTGGAGTTCTATAGGAGTTCCAATAAGGTTTATGTCATCAACATATACGGCAAGTACAACAAATTTCGATGTTAATTTCTTATAA
>NW_017693845.1:0-4383 GCF_001879085.1 Nicotiana attenuata | reverse complement strand
TACATATCATGTAATTCTCAAGCTTGAAGATATGAATTGAAGTGCAGCATAATTTCTTTGTTAATTCGTGTATTATGCTTCATGTAGTTCTATGAACTTCAGTAGATCATTGTGTATAATTTAAGGATTGGACTGTTGGAACTGTTTGTCTCATTAAATCATTTTGGACTGCTTTGGATTTCAGTATGATGTAACGGAATGTGTAGTGATATTAGATCTAATTTAGTCAGGGTTGATCCACTTAAATCTCCATGTGCTTAATCGATTTCACTTCCTTTTCATGTCCATCGCATTGTGCAGTAATTAGTAATCAGAAAATTAAAACCAAGCATGACATAGGAATGTTAGCTAAGTAGTCCATTAGCTCATCGAGTTTCATCGTTGATCTTTAAGTGATGTTTTATCTTAAACAAGTTTCATCAATGAAACTATAGTTAAATTACTTATTGAATCAAATCCGTTGGTCTGATTAGCTTGAACTATAGGAATTTTCTGATTTTATGTTTGTTTTTGACATTGATCAATTTGGGTTAACCTGTGAAGGAATAAATAACCAAGAGCCCATATAGTTTGTAATTACACAGCCTTGTGGAATAGGCTTTGAGTCTGGACTCACGTTAAGTTTGGGCTCCTTGGAAGCCCAAATAATCTCACCCATCTGTTTGAATTCAATTGGGCTTCTAGCCCAAAATCCCTTCAGCTTGTTTATATAAGACTCATGCTGGTTAACAACAAAGGGCCCAAGGACGACATCAGAGGCCCAAAGCTGGGCCAGCTTTAAATGAAACACAGCAGCATTCATAAAACCCTGGGCTAATGCTCAAGGCCCAAATTGTTAAGTCCAAAAGTCTTTTAAAAACTACATTAGGATATCGGGAATTAATTCACAAATATAAATTTGGGTTTCAAATTAGGTGGCGGATTCAAATTAAGAGGGTCTTCCCTTTTGTTTGAATTCGGACTTGAACTTGAGGCCCGAATTTTATAAATGCGAATTAATTAGGGCCTGTTTAGAGACAACTGTAATAGAAAAACAATAGTTACTTTAGGATTGGCCTTTAAATAAAAAGTGGGACGAGCCTCGCCAAATAAAAATGCATAAATTGCGGGGCCCTCATTAAATGCTTTATTAAAAATATTTTAGAAATTCGGGACATGCCATTTAGCGAATTTTCATGGCTTCCCGCAAAGTTAATAAGACGCTAGCCACTTTAGGTGCGCTTTTTAATAATTTTACCTTCTTAAATACGGGTGTGCATTTCATGCGACCCAAATCCAAATCCCAAAATGTTGAATAAGAGGTGTCGAGGATCCGGGTGCATTTCATGTGACGTGATCCAAAAACACGCTCTTAAACGGCGCTCACTTTCGTAAAAAATAACTAAAGCGGTAAATAATCTTAAAAATTGCACTATAGGTTTGAACACGTAAAAAATTAGAGTTTTTAGCCATTTATAATAATTTTAGCGACCGTGCTAGAACCACGGGATTCGGGGGTGCCTAACACCTTCCCTCGGGTCAACAGAATTCCTTATTCAGAATTTCTGGTTCGCAGACTCCAATTGGGAAGTCGAAATTTTTCCTCGATTTGGGATTAAATTAAACCGGTGACTCGGGACACCAAAAGCCCATCCTTTCCCGAGTGGCGACTCTAAAAAAAATAAATAAATAATCCCATTTCGAATAATGTCACTTTAAATGGAAAAACTCCTTTATACATTATCCTTCGGGGTAGGTGTGTAAAAAAGGAGGTGTGACAGCTCTGGCGACTCTGCTGGGGATACGAACCCAGAATTTTGATTCAGGGTTCAAGAATTCGAGCTTAGTACAATTGTTATATTTGGCTTTATCTGATTTTTCCACATGTTCCATGCTATATGTGCTAAATGTTTACCGCTTTGATATTTGTTGAAATTGTATATATAAACTGTCGCGAATCCCTTCCTCTTTCTGAGTCTTCTACATCATGGAGAAGGGTGCACTTCGTGTAGCTTCTCTTCTGTTTAGAGTCTTTTCCCCATTTAGAACGAGGTTTGGATAAGTTGCAAAGCCGGCGGAGCTTCTGTATCCCCGGTACGCTGCCTCCCCCTCGGCTCGAGTTGTCCGCTCGGGTAAGCCAGGTCTAGACCAATAAACCTAGGGTTAAACCTAGAAGAACAAAACCTCATGCCGGATCCCTAGTAGGACGTTTGTTTGCATCATGTGCATTTGACTTAGGGGACTCAACACAGGGGTTGGGTCCGTCTAGGACAGATGACCTGAAATAAATTGACCATCCTGATGCATCTTACGTGCTACTTGCGCATTTATTTGCTCGGCTCTGCATGTTGACCGGCTTGTCTAAATGAGTGAATTATGAAAATAAGAAGTGTTAGGACTAAGTGAGGGTGACCATTTGTTTTGGAAAAAACCCAATGCCCAAATAGTACCGAAATGCTGCCGGATTTGTGAAAAATGAAAAAAAAAAAAAAAAAAGAGAAAATATTTGAAAAAAAAAGAGAAGAAAATTGTTGTTCAAAAATACATTTTTTGATTTTGGCAAATCTGCCCGAACTACGCCGGTTTGATTCTCACCGGATGTGAGATACGTAGGCAACCCTCATCGGGTCCATCCCTTCCTTTTTCAAAAATAACCAAAAATGCCAATTTTGTGTCATAAATAAGTCGGGTGATGCCATTCCTGTTTAAATAAGCCGAATGTCCCCAAAAGGACGCCGGAAGGCCGTTTTGCAAGAATAGCCACCTTGAGTCATTTTTAAATGGTTTGCGGGCACAGCCTTAAAATCTTCCTCCCAGAAGTGCTGAAAGGCCGTATTTGCAAATCCAAGTCCTTATTTTCTGAATAAAGAATTTTTGCACAAATAGCCATTTGTCAAAATAAATCATTAAGTTCCCCTAAATAATGTGCAGGATGAATTCAAGTAACATCGAAACCTTCTCAGTCCTGAGCGAGATCCCTTTGAAACTCCATATGTGGTGGCATGACTTGGGAAAAGGAAGCAGGGATACTGTGGTTAAAAGCCTGGGCGGTCTTGTAGATTTATTGAAAATCAGACCAAGGAAGGATGTCATTGAGGCACTGATACCATTTTGGGACCCGACCCGTAATGTATTCCGGTTTTCAGATTTTGAACTCACACCCACATTGGAAGAAATTGCCGGATATGCCGGTCTCAACGGGAACTTCCGCGGTAGATACCCTTTGGCCCCACGACCAGTAACTCTTCATAGGTTTTTGGACTTGTTGAACATCAGTCGGGATATTCAGGACCCTCATCTGGCAGAAGGATGTTGTACACTACATTTCCTATATCACCGGTATGGTAACCCCAAAGGTTTTGAGGAACACAATACAGGACTAACACATGCTGGAAATAAGGACAAATGGGAAGCCCGACGGGGATTAGCCTTCATGGTGGCCTTTATGGGAGTGGTAGTTTGTCCTAGAAAAGATGGTCACATAGACCTTGGCCTAGTAGGAATGCTAGATGTTGCTATGAAGAAACCTACTAGCACAGTGGTTCCCCTGATTGTAGCAGAAATATACCGAGCTCTGACCAAATGTCGAGAAGGGGAGAAATTCTTTCAAGGTTGCAATTTGCTTTTGCAGTTATGGATACAGGAACATCTTTGTCACCGCACAGGATATATGAACTACGGCTTAACCGGGTTGAGTTGTATTGTAGAGTTCGAGACCCGAGTTACAGGTATTGAGTTCCCGGAGGGTACTGAGGCCTGGTCGTCATGTTTAAGATCCCTCACTGCAGATAAAGTGGAATGGGCTTATGGATGGCTTCCTCCTACTGAAGCTGTGTACACATCGGCAGAAGTCCCTTATATTCTTTTGATGGGTATTCGAAGCATTCAGCCCTATGCTCCTTACCGCGTTTTGCGACAATTTGGAAGATTCCAGACGGTGCACAGCGATGAAGACCTGAGTGGGCAAGTCATTGAGTTAGGCCCAAAAGCTGCATTCCCTGAAGGCCGCATCCGAAAGATATGGAACGAGTGTAGGTACCTTGAGCCTAAAACTATAGTACAGGACCGGGCCAGAGGTGAAGTAGACCCCAGATATTTGGTTTGGTTCGGTAAAAGGTTTCAAATCCCCGAGAGACCCGCCAAAAGGCCGCATGTGCAACAATTAACAAGCGAAGCTCAGGTGCAGTGGGATTGGTTGGCTAAAGAAAAGGAGTACAGAGCTCGAATTGGAGCATTGGAAAAACAGGTTCAGGAGCTTCGGTTCGAAAACAGCCTGCAAGCCGCAGCTGACGAAGGTGATAAAAAGCAATTGGCCCAGGAGAATGAAGCTCTCAAGGCCCAAATTCAACAACTGAAATTAGATGCAAGGAATCGAGAAAGAAGTCTATCCGACGAGAGATTGGT
>NW_017693844.1:0-4384 GCF_001879085.1 Nicotiana attenuata | reverse complement strand
ATTCAGGACCCGCATCTGGCGGAAGGGTGTTGTACACTACACTTCCTATATCACCGGTATGGTAACCCCAAAGGTTTTGAGGAACCCAATACAGGATTAACACATGCTGGAAATAAGGACAAGTGGGAAGCCCGACGGGGATTAGCCTTCATGGTGGCCTTTTTGGGAGTGGTAATTTGTCCTAGAAAAGATGGTCACATAGACCTTGGCCTAGTAGGAATGCTAGATGTTGCCATGAAGAAACCTACTAGCACTGTGGTTCCCTTGATTGTAGCAGAAATATACCGAGCTCTGACCAAATGTCGAGAAGGGGGGAAATTCTTTCAACGTTGCAATTTGCTCTTGCAGTTGTGGATACAGGAACATCTCTGTCACCGCACTGGTTACATGAACTACGGCTTAACCGGGTTGAGTTGTATTGCAGAATTCAAGACCCGAATTACAGGTATTGAGTTCCCGGAGGGTACTGAGGCCTGGTCGTCATGTTTAAGATCCCTCACTGCAGATAAAGTGGAATGGGCTTATGGATGGCTTCCTCCTACTGAAGCTGTATATACGTCAGCAGAGGTCCCTTATATTCTTTTGATGGGTATTCGAAGCATTCAGCCCTATGCTCCTTACCGCGTTTTGCGACAATTTGGAAGATTCCAGACGGTGCACAGCGATGAAGACCTGAGTGGGCAAGTCATTGAGTTGGGCCCAAAAGCTGCATTCCCTGAAGGCCGCATCCGAAAGATATGGAACGAGTGCAGGTACCTTGAGCCTAAAACTATAGTACAGGACCGGGCCAGAGGTGAGGTAGATCCCAAATACTTGGTTTGGTTCGGTAAAAGGTTTCAAATCCCCGAGAGACCCGCCAAAAGGCCACATGTGCAACAATTAACAAGCGAGGCTCAGGTGCAGTGGGATTGGTTGGCTAAAGAAAAGGAGTACAGAGCTCAAATTGGAGCATTGGAAAAACAAGTTCAGGAGCTTCGGTTCGAAAACAGCTTGCAAACCGCAGCTGATGAAGGTGATAAAAAGCAATTGGCCCAGGAGAATGAAGCTCTTAAGGCCCAAATTCAACAACTGAAATTAGATGCAAGGAATCGAGAAAGAAGTCTATCCGACGAGAGATTGATAAGAGGGTTGAAGAAACAAGTCCTGGACTGTCAGGAAGAATTGGAAAAATCCGAGGGAAGCATGGCAAAACTTCGGGCTCAATGGGCAAAGAAGACCGAGGAAAGGGCCCAGTTTGTACAGCAAATGAAGAAAAACTATGACGGAACCATCGCCAACATGAAAAGAAAAACGAACACTCTTGAAGAAAAGGCAGCCCGTCGGGAGAAAGAGTTACAGGCCGAGAGGGAACAATACTATGAATTAATCGCCGATATGGAGAAGGAAGTAAAATTGTTCCAGGATCTTCACTTCCAGGATTCTCAGGTGCTAGAGGCTCGCACTCAACAGATAAGCCGGCTACTCCAAGAGAAAGGTCAAATCAGGGAGAGAATCAGAAACATTGCCAACTACATTGTCATGAAGTGTCAGGCCGGCGAACGGATGGGTCGTACCACATTCTTTGCCTCCGTAATGATATTTGTTCGCCAGGTTATGAACGATCTAGATCAGTTGCAAAAGGGTCTTGCACGCAGGCACGCGGCGATGCCGAGTGATGCCCCGCGGGCCCCAGGATTTGAAGCTTTGATGTACTCCTAAAAATCGAGTCTGCAGTTTTCGCGTCTGGTTTTGTACTATCTATTTCCAAGAAAAGAAAACAAATAGTCTAGTAGCTTTGTAATTGCATTTGTTATTAATGAAAATTTGAAAATTCCCAAAACAAATTGTTTCTTTATTTCTTGCATCTAGGTTTGCATTTATTTGCAAGAACTACGCTTGGTCTGATTCATGCGGGGTCATGATACGTAGGCAATATCCATAGGATTCGACCGTATCCCCTAAAAATAAAACACGAGGGAAGGAAATAAAAGAAAAACAAGAGAGGAAAAGAAACGCAAAAGAGAAAATAAGGAATCGAGAGAAAACCATGGCAGAAGAACAGGGAAAAGCAAAAAATGAAAAAAAAAAACAGAGGGAAAAGAAAAATGAGAAAAAAAAATAGAAAGAGAAGCTGCTCGAACTGTCTGCGCAGCTCCTCTTGGCGAGACTCAGGTACATACTTCTCCAAAAAGAGAACGGAGAATTGCTGCCAGGAAAGGGGCGCTGCGCCAACCGGCCTATGCCTCTCGTAAGCCTCCCACCAACTAAGTGCAGCCCTAGAGAACTAGAAAGTAGTGAATGAGACCCCACTGGTCTCCAGAATACCTGCGGTCCGAAGCATCCTCTGACACTTATCCAAGAAACCCTGTGCATCCTCACCCTCAGCACCACTAAATGACAGAGGCTGGAGTCTCCCAAACCTCTCCAATCTGCACTGCTCGTCCTCTGGCATAAAAGGAGCTACATAGTCCTGAGCAGCTGCAACCGGCTGGGCTGGAGGTGCCCCCGGTGTCTAAAGTCCCTGTACAACCTGTTTAGGTGTGCGAGCGACGGGAGTCTGAGTGCCTCCCCCGGCCTGAGAAGTAGTTGCGGCCATAGTAACTGAGACCGCCTGAGCCAGGCCAGTGCATACTGATAGAATCTGGGCTAGGGCCTCCTTTAAGGCCTAGAATAACAATAGTCACAGCCGGTGCCTGAGCTGGTCCTGCTGGAGCGTCCACAACTGGGACTTGATCATGAACTGGGGCGGCTGGTGGATCTGAGGTGCTGCCCTAGCTGCTGTGCGGGCTACACCCCTGCCCCTACCACGGCCTCGACCGCGACCTCGGCCTCTAGTGGCCCCAATTGGTGGTACTGGTGGTCGTTCGCCCTGACTGGCACGTGTCCTCACCATCTATGAGAGAATAGAATAACAGAAGTTTAGTTACCAGAATCAACAGATTCGCATGGCAAGAATTCAAGAATGTGAAGTTTTTTCCTAAAGGTTCTGCAGCCTCTCGAAGATAAGTACAGACGTCTCCGTACCGATCCGCAAGACCCTACTAAATCTGCTCATGACTCATGAGACCTATGTAACCTAGGCTCTGATACCAACTTGTCACGACCCCAAAACCAACCCGGTCGTGATGGCGCCTATCATGAAACTAGACCAGCCGACACAATCCCAAAACAAATCGATATTTCATAATAAAGATGTTTAATTTTAAGCTATTAATTAATAAAATTTCATAGTATAAGTCTAAATAACAAGTGCAGAAAGAACTAAGGCCCGACATCGGGGTGTCACAAGTCACGAGTGTGAGCACGTGATTTTTGCCACGCTTAAATCACTCCTATAAAATTCCTTAGAATTAGGATTTTTCTTTATTATTTGAATTTTTAGGAATTAATTGCTTAATTTCCATGATTATTTGCATTTCTGTGTGCATTCTTAAGGCAACATAAACTCATAAAAATACAAAAAGATACGCATTGCGTTTAAGATTTAATTTTACATATTTTTAGATTAATTAGTAATTAGGGTTTTACAAAAATACAAAAAAATCACAAGAATGGAGTTGTTTTGCTTGGTTTGAATTTTAGCTTTGAATTTTATTAGTTTTCTTTAAATTGGTGATGTTGGTTATTAATTAGAGCTTAATATAATTTGGTAGGGTAATTTAGAGTTAATTTAGATTTTTAGTTTTAATTTGAAAAGAAAAAGAATAAAAAGGGAAAATAAAAAGAAAAGAAATTAAAGAGAAATCAGATTTTCGGGCCAGTATTTGTTCCTCAAACCCGCCCCAGTTCCAGCCCAGTCCAATCTCACCCGGTCCAGTCCCCCAGATCATAAAACGACGTCGTTTGGGCTCATTCAATCAGGACCGTCGAGGTTTCTTGATCGGACGGTCCTGAAGCCCACATCGTTTAATATTTAAATGTCCAAACATCACCCCCCCCCCAGAACCCCCCTGCCTCACCATCTCTCAACTCTCTAACCTACCGGTGTAACGCCACCGTCCCCGCCGTGTCTCCACCTTCCTCCGCCGTCCGCCGCCGGCCGGAAATCGTCTCCGCCGGCGGCGATTGTCCAATCAACCCCATTTTTACACCTTAGACTCTCCTTCACCTCCTCTTTCCAAATATCCAACTAATTTTCCTCGAATCCCCGCCAAACCTCTCGAATCTGGAATCGAAGAGAGGCGGTCAAAACCCTAACTCACCCAAAGATCCCTAAAATTACACCCTGAACTCCCTATTGTCTCCTCGTTATTGTTATCCAATTGGTTTGCCCAAAATGTACGCCAAACCTTTCGAATCTTGAATCAATGAAAAACCCTAAATTCCAAAAAAAAAAAAAGAGGTCCGAATCAGTGGGATTGTGAAATTCTGAGTTTGGAATCGAGTTCAGTCATGTGTTCTCATT
>NW_017693843.1:0-4385 GCF_001879085.1 Nicotiana attenuata | reverse complement strand
AATATGTAGAGACCTTTATCTTTCTCTACCAGTCGCCTTCACCCTCCCACTGAAGAGTTCCTGAAACACTGCAGCTCTTTAATTACCTTTGATACAGACATCAAGTTAAACTTGAATTGTGGTATATTGAAGCACATTTTTTTATAACACTCTTGTCTGAGATAACACTAGTACCAACATGCTTAACATATGAAACATCACCATTAGGTTAGAATACCTTCTTAGAGTAAGGAGGATAAACCATATTAAATGAGGTTAACAGGCTAAGATCAGAGACCATATGATCAGTTGCACATGTGTCAATAATCTACTCTTCAATAGTATCAGTAGCTAAGAATGCAGTACTTATACCTTCAGCATTAGCAGTATATGAAGAACAGGATGCCTTGTTGAGAAACTGAAGTATTTGATCATACTGGTTCCTAGTAAGAGTTAATGGAGCCAGTGGAAGTTCCTGATTCATTGATGCAGATGAAGCTGCAGCATTACCTGCACTATTGCCATCTGTAGTGTGCATGTGAGATGATTCTAGAATGCAGCCTGTAGTCACACACATTTGAGGTGTGGAATTCTTTACAACATTGTTAGTCTCAGAAAACACATTGTAAGCATTACTGGCAGTGGTAGGTGCTCCCCCTTTCTTCTTGTATTTTTAGTCAGGTGGATATCCAATGATCTTATAGCAATTCTCTTTGCTATGTCCCTTAAGCTTGTAAAACTCACACTGTATGTTATAATCTTTTCTAAATTTCTGACCTCCAGTTGGTTTAGAACTATGAAATGCTGTAGATTCATAGTGACTAGCATGTATATTAGGTAGAGGACCTAGAATACCAGATGTGGCTGTTACAGCTCTTTGACTTTCATCACTAACTAGCATAGCATAAGCTTGATTGACAGAGGGTACTTGCTTCATCATAAGTATTTGGCTGCGTGCTTGTGAATAGGAATCATTCAAGCCCATGAAAAATTGATAAAGTTTCTGTTTGTGCAAATGCACAATGAAATCACTAGACTTAACACAATCACAACCAGGACTAGGCTCTAGTGCCTCAGCTTCATCCCAAAGATCTTTAAGCTTGGAATAGTAAACAGACGCAGAGAAGGTACCTTGACTGAGTGTAGCAATTTCTCTATGCAAATTGTAACATCGAGTGTCATTTACCTTATCAAATCGATCTTGTAGATCCATCCATACTGCATGTGCATTGGTGGCATAGGCGATTCCATTAATTAGGTTGGGAGTAACTACATTCATTAACCATGAAAGCACAATTGCATTGCACCTTTCCCACTGATACCAATACTTTTCACATAATCGTTCCTTTTTCCATCTACCATCCATAATTCTGAGCTTGTCCGACCGAGCAAAGAAATTCTCATACAACGATACCACAGCGAGAAGTTGTCCATACTGGTGAGTTGAAAAGAGATGAGAGAAATCCCACTGGTATCTGCAGGAGCGAGATATAGAGGTTGAGTAGCAGCGACTGTAACTCAATCTTCAAATTCATCATCAAATGAGATTTGAGAATTATCGGCTGTAGTAGCTGTATTTCCTAACTCCAATTCATCTACTGCCATTGTTGAGCAGATTAGAGTTTCGATGAAGAAATTCAACAAAAAAAAATGAATTT
Organism: Nicotiana attenuata; assembly: GCF_001879085.1. NCBI lineage: Eukaryota > Viridiplantae > Streptophyta > Magnoliopsida > Solanales > Solanaceae > Nicotiana > Nicotiana attenuata. Next base: position 2,748 of record NW_017693843.1, on the reverse strand, counting down.
GAGAAGAAAATTCAAAGAATGCGAAGCAGATGTTAGATCGAATCGATTATGAGCAACAATCTATATCTTTTTGCTCTAATAACATGAAGAATTAAGATAAAGAGAGATGAAGAAGATGAAATGCCGAGATAGAATGAGAAGAGAGGAGGAAGACTCTGTTGTGGAACTGTTTTATTGAAGCTCAAAAAAAGAAAATGAAGTACACGTGACTAATATATACACCATTTATGCTTAGCTGTCACCAACTAACTAACCTCTCCACTATGTACTTACTTAACTGACTAACTAACTTATAAATAATACAAAGTACAACTCTTGCTTTATGTTTTGTTATTAAAGTGCCGCCAAATGTTTGAAGCGCCTAAGAAAATAAGGAAAGCTAACATGTCCGTCGTTTCACAACAATAAAAAGTTGAAAGCTTTTGTAATTATAATTTTGCAAAAATAAGCAGAACTTTAGCTGACCCATCCAATAAATTACAGGCTACTTTTTGTGCATTGGCAACTAACATATCTAAGAAAATCGGAATATGATTTTAAGAGGATAAAAAAGAAGTTATAATATAACAAAGCTACAAACCATCATCACTTTGATCTTCCTGCTAGCTTGTTGCTAAAATAGTAACAGGTTTGTTGGCTTTTTCCAACATATAAGACAAAACTTGTAACAATGTGTCAAAAAATAAAAAACTATGCAGTATTTTGAAAAGTATTTACAAATTAGATTATAACAAATATTTTTGTGTGTAAAAATTTTGAAACCAGTATATACGTGATGTTAATTTGGTTCAGCTTAGTTTGGCTTTTGTTTTGTTAATGTCAAACCAAATCAAATAAAGTCGGTTTGACTCGATTTATTCGTCAAATTTAGTTTGCTGGTTTGGTTTAAGCACGCATAGCCTAAACACTCTGTATTTTCTTTTTTCTTGTTATAGGTTATCATTATTAGTATTACTACAAACATTCAGGAACAAGAAAAGAGAAAGTGGAAGACGGACCATGAAAATTCTCACAACTATTACAAGTGGTAAACTCTCATATGTATGGACTGCTATTTTCAGCTTCTTGTTTGTTTTTCTTCCCTTACAAGTTGGAACTTTTTGCAAATTTTCATGCGTGCAGCCCAAGAGTTAGGAGGGACATGCTGATATTGAATCTTAAAAAAAGATCTTTGTGAGTGGAATTTTTCTTAAGCATCTCTTTATTATTCACTTCAATTATAAAAATGATTTAAAAGTTGTTTGAGAACATACATGACCCAAAATTGATTGTGTAAGGACTTCCAAATGAATTATAACTGTTCTGGACTACTCTACCTTTGTCTTAAAAAACTTTGTAGTTAATACTAAAGGATCCTCCATGTTAATTGGCTATTTCCAAAAAAAAGGTGCACTATCGGGAGAAAGTTGAAATAAGAAAATTCAAGAGAAAGGTTTGAATCTTGTTACTGTACATAATGTAGGAGGATGCTGGAAAATTCGCACAATGCTGGAAAATTCGGTTTGGTTCAGTTTGACTTTTCTTTTGTTAATGTCAAACCAAATCAAATAAAGTCGGTTTAACTCAATTTATTAGTCCAATTTAGTTTGCTGGTTTGGTTTAAGCACCCATAGCCTAAACACTCTGTATTTTTTTTTGTTATAAGTTATCGTTATTAGTATTACTACGTACATTCAGGAACAAGAAAAGAGAAAGGGGAAGATGGACCAAGGAAATTCTCACAACTATTACAAGTGGTAAACTCTCATATGTATGGGCTGCTATTTTCAGCTTCTTGTTTGTTTTTCTTCCCTTTCAAGTTGGAACTTTTTGCAAATTTTCATGCATGCAGACCAAGAGTTAGGAGGGACATGCTGATATTGAATCTGAAAAAAAGATCTTTGTGAGTGGAATTTTTCTTAAGCATCTCCTTATTATTCACTTCAATTATGAAAATGATTTAAAAGTTGTTTGAGAATATTCATGACCCAAGTTGATTGTGTAAGGACTTCCAAATGAATATAATTGTTCCGGACTACTCTACCTTTGTTTTAAAAAACTTTGTGGTTAATAACAAAGGATCCTCCATGCTAATTGGCTATTTCCAACACAAAGGTGCACTATCGGGAGAAAGTTGAAATAAGAAAGTTCAAGAGAAAGGTTAGAATCTTGTTACTATAAAAAAGGTAGGAGGATGCTGGAAAATTCGCATTGTGGTCCGAAAATTTCTTCTTTATCTACTTGTTTCTCTCTTGATTTAAAAGCAAAAAATGTAGTTGACTTAGATCTGGCTGTCTAAAGATTTTTTTTTCATTAGACTACATTGTTAGTACATAAAAATGAAATCAATATTTTTATTTTTTAATTTTTTATAGTGAAGCATGTCAACTTCAATTTAATAACATCAGCCATAGTCGCAATTAAAATGGAGGGATGTGAATCTTCCAATCAAACAACAAAATCGGCTCCATAAAGTTCAAAGGAACTCCAATTCAGCTACAGAATGTGCTGGATTGTTAGCCTCACCATAAAAAAGTTGCATTGATCTATCTAACTTGTCAATGGAACAAAAGTTTGAGCTTCAGTTCAGCTTCAATGGTGATGAGAGCTTGACCTATACACCATGAGAGAAGGGAATGGAGAGAGAAGAAGGAAGAAGGAGAAGTGAATCTTTCAGAATCTGTTTCTCTGATTAAATTCTGAGTGGAGTACCCACTATATAAAAGATGTAACAAAACATAACCAACTCATTAACTAACAAATGAGCTG
>NW_017693842.1:0-4385 GCF_001879085.1 Nicotiana attenuata | reverse complement strand
ATAGGAGAAAGAAACTTAATGATTTAATCTGAAATTTTGGGTAGAATAAGCAGGTATGTACAAACACAAAAAAACTATAAGCACAAACCACTAATAATACAAACGCAGAAGTTAAATAATTCAAAATGATTAAAAGCCAAAAAAAGTTGAAGAATGGTGAGTTTAAATAAGCTGGACCCATTAATAAACACAAAATTATTTTTTTTGACTTTGCTGGACACAATCATCAGTTCAATAGGAAGACACGAAGGCATCTAATTTAGTGATCACTATCAGAAAGTAAATGTGCAAAATGATTCACGATATTAGCCTGTAGAAGTAGAACATGAATTTTCTATCCTATCAGTCCGTAAAGCTGGAAAATGTAAGAGCAAAGATCAGACATCATTGGCAGACCTAAGTAATTAACTTATAGATTGTGCTGTAAAAGCTATAAAGTATAGGTATTGCATCAATACCACGAAAGAGATACAGTTCACTCAACTGGTATGCCTTTTTGACAAAGCAAAAAGAAATGCAATATCATTCACAAAACTTATACATAAAACTAACATCTCATGGATATTAAAGTGTGAAGAATACGTAAATGCAAATTCTTAAACCACTCATAACACATCAGTTCTAAAATAATCCTACTACGTGGTAACAATCGGCAACTTTTGTAACTTAGAGAATAACTAAGAGGAATTGCCCTTGCTTTCACTGAACAATGGAGGAAAATTACAAATTTATATCTCTCTTAGGTGAGAATTATTGTATTGAAAATGGTAAGAATATTGGCAAAAGAATAAAGTAATGAGATCTCCAAAATAAATAGTGGCCGTCCAAAAGTTTTCATGGTGAAATATGAGATTTGCAAGTATGTTTATGTAACTATTAACTTTGTTCGTTCTTTTTTCCTGTAGCTACACCAGAAAATTATCATAATTCACAAAACAAATAAGCATCGGACAAAATATTTCACGTTTATGTTTATAGGGAAAAAGAAGCAAGACAATGACTCATTACAGGCTTAAGTATTACATGATGGATCGCCAGCTTCCTTGAATGCATAGAAAACTGATCCCATGTTCCAAACATTGAAGGTATACAAACGATAACAATACTAACCAATACAGTTAATATACAACGCGATGCGCACAATTTCAGGTTTAACTGAGTCTCGGGACTTTAGTGCGACTCAAAGGCAATTTGCCCAACGAAAATTATATATAACAGAACAGTAGTTCGGAAATATGTTTGTGGGCTCTTGTCAGTTTATCTAGCTATAACTTAAATTGTGTTAGCATAGTTCACTTAAGGGATACATAATCTATATCTTAATTTCAATCCTGCTAGACTACTGCTCAATCATTTAGGAAGTGGAAACTACTGTCTGTCGTCCTAATATTCTAAAGTCCAGGACTCTAGTTTATAAATTTATTAGAGTACAAAAATGCAGTTCCTTCGGTGCTCCTAATTAGCTTTCCACCTCCTAGTATAATTCTATTTTGTCGCTTTAGTTTATGCCATCTTATAGTATAATTCAAAATGTGGAAGACGAAGATGGAGTAGCAAATACTTTATTATGACGCAGAAGTTATGCTCAATCGAAAAAAATAAGACCTTCTCATAAACAGAAGCAGAAACACATTACATAATATCCAAAGAGAAGTATCTATATAACCACTAGGATAGAAATTTTGGGCGGCAGATAGGGTAGGATGCCTCAAACCAATAACAGAGACCACCATAAGACCAATTGTCACGACCCTAGTTCACCAACCGTGAACATGTCATGACGGCACCTGGTCCCCATAACCAGGTAAGCCTAACATTTGCGGAAATATAATAATTGCGGAAAAATAGAGAAAATCAAATCAAATATCTAAAGGAAACTGTACTGAATGCCGCTTGGCAAGTACAACTCAATATCACAAGTCTAAAACAATTCCCAAAACCTGGAAACTCACGGGCAACACAGGCTACAGAAGTGTATAGTAAAGGTTCCAAACTCCAGAATTTTCTAACAACCGAAAGAAGGAAAAACTAAGTACTAAAGATAGAATAAGAGGGAGACTCGTCGGTTTGCGGACGCAGCAGATCTACCTCGAAGTCTCCTTAGTCCTCCTGCCTCACGGATAGTGCGCCTGAGTAGAGCTACCTGGATGATCTGCACATGAAAAACATGCGCAGGAAGGGCATGAGTACACCACAGCGGTACTCAGTAAGTGCCAAGCCTAACCTCGGTTGGGTAGTGACGAGGAAGGTCAGGGCCATACTGAGACAAAATATAGTGACAGAAATAATAAAGACAACAGTGAAATAAGACAGGTGAAGCAAGGCAATAGCAAATACACAAGAACGGAACAACCACAGAGTAAGTACAGCTCAATACCAATGGTAACGATGAGGATCTCCCAGGATACCGTCCTGTAGTCCTTTTCTCAACTGTCCAGTGGATCTCCCGGGATACCGTCCCGTAGTCCATCATATGTGTATATCCAAGGATCTCCCGGGATACCGTCCCGTAGTCCAACTATCAATGTGCAGGGGGGGATCTATCGGGAATCTAACCCGCGATCCCAAAGTAAAAGTGCAGGGGATCTACCGGGAATCGAACCCGTAGTCCCAAAGTAAACAAACAAGGGGGGAGCTACCGGAATCCCACATCCGTAGTCCCAATGTAAATGCGCAACCACAACAAGAAGATATTCAGAAATGAAGTACAAAAGACAAACATCAGGTAGTACTAGCCTAGCATGCTTCACGTAGTACAGTCAAGGCAACTTAAACAATTAGGCAAGTTAAATCAACTAAACATACTTTTCTAATCTAACACAGGTTATAACTGCAAGTAAAACAAGGCAAATATGAAGGAAACTCAATCTCAATATCTTAAGTAAAAACCGGATTTTTCAACAATTAGCTCAAGTACGCGCTCGTTACCTCACGTACAAGGCACTCAATTACCACATATCATATCCTAAGGGGAAAGGTCCCCCACACAAGGTTAGACAAGCCACTTACCTCGAATCGGCACCAAAATCAACTCGAAATCACACTTTTGCCACGAGTATCCGACTCCAAATGGCCCAAATCTATTCAATTCAATTACATATCGTATGTAATATTGCAAACAACTGATTCCACTATTAATTTAAAGCTAGGACGCGAAAATAGGTAAAATGACCAAAACGCCCCTCAAGATAACGTCTCGGAATCGAATAATTTTCATATTTTTAGAACCCTCATACTCTCACGAGTCTAACCATATAAAAATCTCCCAAATCGGAGGTCAATTGCCCACTCAAAACTCAATAATTAGGTCTATGAAGTTTCTTCCAATTTTCCCCAATTTTGACCTTGAATTCGAATTCTAATGGTAGATTTAACTATATATTGATGGAATACAACTAAATAGGGTCAAGAAAACATTACCCAGTGATTTTCTCTTCAAAATCCACCCAAAATCGCCTTCTCCCGAGCTCCCAATTAATTTTCAAACTTATGAAATTAAACCCTCGAAATCGATATTTCTGAACAGTCATTTCCGCTTCTGCGGACAAGGGACCGCTTCTGCGGACCACGAACCGCTTCTGCGGTTTTTCACTTAAGGCCAGACTCCGCTTCTGCGGTACAAATCCCTCTTCTGCGGTGTCGCTTATGCGGAGGAAGGGACCACTTCTGCGATTCCTGCGGAGATGCCTGGAATCGCTTCTGCGATGAAGAAGCCGCTTCTGCGGTTCACAAGCCGCAGAAGCGGAAGTACCAGAAGACTCAAAATCTGCTGCTGCACACTTTAGAATTTCTTCCCGTCGACCATCCGAAATCATCCCGAGGCCCCCGGGACCTCAACCAAAAGCACCAATACCACCTAATACCTTATTCAAACTTGCACCAATCCTTAAAACACCTAAAACAACACCGGAAACCCGATTAAATCAAATATTCAAGCCTAAGAACTACAAGTTTCTTCCAAATACGCTTTCGATCAAAAACCTAACCAAAACATGTCCGAATGACCTGAAATTTTGCACACACATCCCTAATGACATGACGGAGCTACTGCAACTTCCGAAATTCCAATCCGACACTCGGATCAAAAACTCACTATCGGACCGGAAACTTCAAAAATTCAAACTTCGGCATTTCAAGCCTAAATGAGCTACGAGCCTCCAAAATACATTCCGAACACGCTCCCAACCCCGAAATCACCTAACAGAGCTAATGGAACCATCGGATTTCCATTCCGAGGTCGTCTTCACACTGTTCCGATTACGGACTATTTTCCAACTCTTATGCTCTCATTTAGGGACTAAGTGTCCCAAAACACTCCGAATCCCAACACCGAACGTCCCGGCAAACCAAAATAGCAGAAATGAACTTAGGGGAAACAGTTAATG
>NW_017693841.1:0-4385 GCF_001879085.1 Nicotiana attenuata | reverse complement strand
TCCATTTTGCTGGGGAGTTCTGGGAGCTGAGAAGTTGTGAGTGGTTCCATTTTCATTGCAGAATTCATCGAATTTGACATTGTCAAATTCTGTTCCATGATATGGTCTGATACAAACAACTCTAGACTCCATCTTTACCTAGATTTCCTTCACAAAGGCCATAAATACCTCAAAAGTTTCATCTTTTGTTCTGAGAAACAGAGTCCATGTGAATCTGGAATAGTCATCCACAATCATGAAAATGTATCTCTTTCCTCCTCTGCTTTGCACCCTCATAGGCCCACATAGATCCATATGTAGGAGCTCGAGCGGCTTTGAGGTGCTCACATCTCTTTTTGACTTAAGGGAGGACTTCACATGTTTTCCTCTGGCACATGCATCACAAACCTTTTGAGCCTTGAATTGTGACATAGGCAGACCATGGACCAGGTCCTTCTTAATTAGTTTGTTCAAAAGATAAAAGCTTGCATGTCCCAATCTTCTATGCCAAAGTTCAGCATCATCGTTAACAACCTTCAGACAACTCAGATCACCATTTTGTAAGGATTCAAAGTCAGCAACATAGATGCTCTTGTATCTTTTGGCCACCAGAACTATTTCACCAGTCACAAGGTCAGTAACAGTACATATTTTGGACAAGAACTCCACCTTGTTTCCCTTATCACAGATTTGAGAAACACTCAGGAGACTGTACTTAAGTCCATTGACATAGTACACATTTTCAATAGAGTGAGTGAGTGACTTCCCAACTTTTCCAACTCCAAAAATGTACCCCTTTTTGCCATTGCCAGAGGATACACTCACTCCTTGCAGGGCTTTTAGTGAAAGAAAGTCTGTGATGTTCCCAGTCATGTGTTTCGAACATCCACTATCATGTACCATTGTTGACCGTTTCCCTTCACTGTTCCCTACACAAGAAAATTAGGAGTTAGTTTTAGGAACCCAAACAAGTTTGGGTCCCTTGTAGTAACCAAGAGGATGAATAAGAGCTCTCTTAGTCCATGCAGGTAAAGTGCGTTTTCTGTGAGTGGAACCTGGTCCCTCTTTTGTGGTCACAGTTTCAGCAGCCACTTTATCTTTTAGTACTGACTGATTCTTGGCCTGAACACCTTCTATGGAGTGCCAGTGTTCCCACATTGGGTACGAGGCCAGTTATCAGATGCAGTGGCGTTCTTACTGTGAGGGTTGTAAGGCTCTTTCTTCCTTGAGAACCCTACTGTCCACCCTTTTTCACTGTCATTAGTGAACAAGGCCGTGGTAGCTTCTACGGACCAGGTCCACTTTAGAGACTTTTCAAGATCATTCATTACTTTTTCTAGATTGACTTGGAGGAGCTCGTTTTTCTCAATTTCAGCACTCATCCTACATCTTAAGGCCTTCACCTCATCTTCAAGTCTAGAATATTCCTCTCTCACTATCTCCTCTCCTCTTTCAGAGCTTTCAGGTTTTGACTCTGTCAAAGGCTTTGCTATTAGTTTCCTTTGGTCAGAAGTTTCTGCCAAGAGATCACTCTTTTCTTTTCTAAGAATTTCAATGGTTTTTGTTTGATCAGTAATTACAGAAACTAAGTCTTTTTCTAATATGTTCAGATTCTTCTAGTTCTAACAACAAGGAATCTCTATCCTCCGCAAGACTACAAAAGGCAGTAATTAAAACATCAGCTAAACACATGAGTTTTTTTTTTTGGAGAATAGGATTTCAGATTTCTCTGAACATCCCTGAAGGTTACCTCTTCGTTGCCATTGTCTTCATCATTGTCTGATTGAGCCATCAAATCAAGCATTGAGTCATATTCAATCTCCTTGCCTTCAATTGCCATCGTGGAACTATCACCAGTGTTAGATTTTTCTAGTTTTGCTTGTATAGTTCCCTCATAAGCTATTTTTAATGCCTCCCATATTTCCTTGGCAGTGTCGCATGTAGAGATTCTGTCATACTCTTTAGGTTCCAATCCATCTACCAGGATTTTCTTGGCATGAGAATTCTTATCCATCGCTTCTTTGTCTGCTTCAGTGTATTCTTCGGTGGTCCTTTTTACAGAAAAAGGAATTTCATTTTGTACCTTGATTGGAACAAACGGACCATCGCAGATAACATCCCAAAGCTCGCAGTCCTCAGCCATGATGAAATCATGCATTCTAGCTTTCCACCACCAATAGTGTTTTCCATCAAAATTGGGTGGGTGGTATATGGATTGTCCTTCTTAAAAATTTAGTGGAGCCGTCATGAAGAGCCTTCCTAGGTGTTAACCTGATAGGAGGAACCTGCTCTGATACCAATTGATAGTTTGTATGGGTCCATCAAATCATAGAGTACCTAGTCCTCTACAAGTTTCTATCGAGAGCACTTAGTAAGGCAGTAAGTAAATGAGGCAGAGGATTTTTACGTTGAAAAATCCCGCACAAGGGGATCAAAAAATCACGACCTACCCTGTAGGCTTTTAACTTCACTAACTTGTAATCTTACCTATTACAAGCCACTTTACAATGCTTCAGATTGTAAAGACTTCAAAAACTAACTTGTGGCACCTTTACCACAAGCCACTTTGTGACTATCCTAGTTACAAAGGCTTTTTCTAACTTTTGGTGCTATCACCACAAGCCACTTTGCAATACTACGATTACAAAGACTTTTCTTTATGACTAAATCTAGCCACAACCTAAACTCAACGAGTCTGAGGATTTACAAGAGAGTTCCTAATCAGTAAACTTCTAAGCAAGCAATTTAGGAGATATTGTAAGTGCAATAACAAGGTTGCAATTAGACTAGGACAGCAATAATCAATCGTTTTGGAACTGGTCCGTAGTGGCGTTCAACCTTGTTCTTCAAGCTTGAGAGAATGATCTTTTCTGTTTTTTGCTAAAGGCTTGAATAGTGAAACCGAAACCATTCAGTGATGTTTTGTATAAAAAACCCTTTAGTACATCTTGGTCACATCACTTGAAATGATGTGAGTACTTTGTTTGGTTAGAGAATGAGTGGGCTGACAGTGTGGTGCAGTGCGGCAGAAACAGTGCCGCCAGCCACTTCAGTTCTAGCTGTGTCCAAATGACTTTGTGCTGCTGTATAGGAACCACAGGAGCATCAGGTTCTTGTTTGGTTCGTAGCTCCTATATGTGTAGAAATTCATCTTTTACTAGAGTCCGTTGGAGTTTGCAGCAATCCAAAGTAGATCAGGTTCCCTAACTAGTTCTTGTCAGAAAGTTTGTTAGATCATCAAAACATAAGGTAAGAATATTTAAGATCTATCGTTGTCCAACTGGATAGTGCCAAAGTCTAATATGTGGGAAGGATCGTCGTGACAATTCCGAAGCCGGGACACATGAAATACTAGATGCACAGCTGATGAACTCGGCGGCAAAGCAAGTCTGTAAGCCACCTCTCCCACTCTATCAAGGAACTCAAAAGGACCGCCCTTCTTCCCAAATCTCATCACGCCCTTCATGGGAGACACCCGAAGCAACACTCGCTCTCCGACCATGAATGCCACATCATGAACCTTACGATCGGCATAACTCTTTTGCCTGGACTGAGCTGTACGAAGCCTATCCTGAATGATCTTATCCTTGTCCAATGCATCCTGAACTAAATCTGTACCCAACAACCGAGCCTCTCCCGGCTCAAACCATCCAACTGGCGACTGACACCGCCTACCATATAATGCCTCATAGGGAGCCATTTGGATGTTCGACTGGTAACTGTTGTTGTAGACAGACTCTGCTAATGGCAAGAACTGATCCCACGAACCTCTAAAGTCAATGACGCATGCTCGGAGTATATCCTCCAAAATCTGATATTACGCTCGGATTGTCTGTCCGCCTGAGGATGAAATGATGTGCTCAACTCGACTTGTATGCCCAACTCATGCTGTACTACTCTCCAGAAATGTGAGGTAAACTGCGTACATCAGTCCGAAATGATAGACACGGGCACACCATGAAGACGAACGATCTCTTGGATAAAGATCTCTGCCAACCGCTCCGAAGCATAGGAAACTGCCACAGGAATAAAATGTGCTGACTTAGTCAGCATATCCACAATAACCCATACTGCATCGAACTTCCTCTGAGTCTGTGGGAGTCCAACAACGAAGTCCATAGTGATACGCCCCTACTTCCACTCAGGAATCTCGATCTTCCGAAACAAACCACCGGATCTCTAATGCTCGTATGTTACTTGCTGACAATTCAAACACCGAGCTACATATGCAACAATATCCTTCTTCATCCTCCTGCACCAATAATGCTGCCGCAAATCCTGATACATCTTAGCGGCCCCTGGATAAATAGAGTACCGGGAACTATGGGCCTCCTATAGAATCAACTCTCAAAGTCATGTTTGGTACCTTCGTGTCGCACTGTGTTTCTAAGGACAAGAAAATGAGG
>NW_017693840.1:0-4385 GCF_001879085.1 Nicotiana attenuata | reverse complement strand
AAAACGGCGAAGTTTCGGTTCCATACTACGTCATTTGAGTTGCCTAGATGACTGAATGATTGGACCGGGTTAAGGGCGTGGTTTGGGCCGGATCTGGAACGGGTTTGGAGGGAAATTATTTGGGCTGTGACAAAATGGCCCAAAATCAACAGCCTTTTTGATTCTCTTTCTTTTTCTTTTCAATTTCAATTGTTTTCTTCCCCTTTTTTTTTTCTTTTCAAATTAATTAACAAACCAAGTTAACTCTTAAATTAAAATAATTTACCAAATTAAGCTAATTACTCATCATAGTAATTACAAAAATTAATTAACTCCTAAATTAAAAGAAGAATTACAAAATTTAAAATTAAAAGGTTAAAAATGCAAAGTGAGTCATATTTTGTGATTTTTTTCATTTTTATGAAACAACTAATTTACTAATTAAAAATGTAAAAATAAATCCTAAATGCAAATGCAGAGTATTTTTGTATTTTCATGATTTAAATAAAAATTAAACATGCACAGAAAAATGCAAATAATTAAGAAAATTCTACAAAAATTCCTAAAATGGCAAATAATTAAAAAAATCTATTTCCTTGGGATTCTGTAGGAGTAATTCATATAGGTAAAAAATCACGTGCTCACAACCGGTTGTGAACATCCACCCAAGTCGTTGCCTGGAAATCGAGCAAACTTTCTTTCAACTTCCGGGAAGCGTCGGAACTTCTCGGATGCAAACGTTTGGTGAATGCTTCAGCCGCCCATTCATCTGGTACGGCTGGTAGCAACATCTTTTCCTTCTGAAATCTTTTCACAAACTCCCACAGCAACTCGGACTCTCATTGTGCAATCCTGAATGTATTGGCCTTTCGGGCCTATACCTTTCTGGTCCCGGCGTGGGCCTTGTTGAAAGAATCTGTCAGCATCTCAAAGGAGTCTATGGAATGCTCGGGCAAAAGTGAATATCATATTAGGGCTCCCTTCGTAAGAGTCTCCCCGAATTTCTTCAGTAAGACTGACTCAACCTCGTGGGGAGCCAAATCATTCCCCTTTACCGCCATTGTATTGTGATATGCTCTTGAGGATCTGAAGTCCCATCACACTTTGGCAAGTCTGGCATTTTAAACTGCTTCGAGATCAATTCTGGTGGTGCGCTTGGTTCCTATGGCAATTGTGTGTACTTCTTTGAGTCCGGCCCTTTCAGCACTGGTGGTGTGCTTGGAATTTGATCCATTCGGGCGTTTACTTCACTCATAAACCGCATGAGTCCGATTTTAAAGGGATCGTTCTCGTTGTTGTAACCGGATGTAAGGCCCTGTGAAATTCTTACTCAAAAAGCCGAAATCCCGTAGTGCCAAGTTAGGAACATGTGTTAGAAATTTATAAAATTCTTCGCAGCGAGCTTGCTCGCCGCGGTTCGGACCTTTTGGATTGATCTGTGCATTAAAAAGTTAAGGAAAAATGTCTATTCAGAAGAGCGCTTTTTGTGCCCCATTATGCGACCGCATAATAGCAATGCGGGCCGCATAACTGCCACAGAGTGAGGCAGAATGTTGGCTAATTTGAGGATAACTATGCGGCCAAATTATGCGATCGCATAACGGATATGCGGGCCACATAGTCGTCGCATAACCTCCTTGGAATTTTTGCAAGGGGTAGTTCGGTGCATTATGCGACCGCAGAATAGGTATGCGAACCACATTTTTGTCGCATACCCGGGCAGAATGTTTAAGTTTTGAGGGCCATTTTGCGGTCCCTTTTGCGGGCCGCATATCAGCTATGCGGTCGCATATGCGACCGCAGATTGAGTCGGGGCTCCTATTTTCTAACTTTTAAAACCTGACCCCATCTCATTAAAATCGCCCCATTAGACCCTTTTATGCTATTTTTTACTGCATTTAGAGTGAGAGAAGGAGTTCTAGAGGGAGAAACTAATTCTCACCAAGTCACTACAATCCTTGCCCAAATCTTTGAAGAGTTTCAAGTAAAATTGCTAGGCCTTCATCCTAAGAGGTAAGAACATGTGCCCTAACCTTGATTTTGAAATTCCTATTAAAATAAGTGATTAACAAGTGGGTTCATGGGTATAAGGATTGACTATCTTGCATGCATGAATGATAATAGGGTATGGGGAGATTGTGAGCTAAAAATATAACAAATGGGGTGTAGGATGATAAAAATCTCTCACAAAAAAGTCCTAAAATCAGAATGCACACTTAGTGCTTGATAATATACTCAAATGAGCTAGAAACTTAATCATCTCTCTAATTTTTGGTTCAACTTGTAATTCTCATAAAATAGATCGAGGTTGCTAAGAGTTCTAGAATTTTGAAAGAATTTAAGGAAAGCTCTACTGAGGTATGTATGGCTAAAACCCCCTCTTATTAGAAATTGAGCTCCTTTGGTGTCAATGCAAATGCTGTAAGACCGAAATTTGATTTATGTATTGATTGTTATTTCACATGAATTGGTGTTACAAATATATATGTGAAAGGTGAGTCTCAATGTGTTCAATATACTATTCTTGGTAATTTAAGGATGTGTGAAGAATGTGAACCATGTGTTGAAATGCCTAGACTTCAAGTCAAGTTTAAGCTGAGATTGTTATGCCAAACTATGTGGAATCTTCTCTATGCTTACAACTTGAATTGCTCTTGTATGTGCCTATTATCCTAAATTGCAAGGTTAACGTTGAAAGTGGAAATGATGTGAAATGTGGGGAAAAAGAGCTTGAGTTATGAAATATGGCCTAGTGCCAAGAATGATGTGATAATTGTGGCTCCAAGTGCCTATGAATTGATATATGTGAAATAAAGATTGAAATGAGATGATTAATGAAAAAGGAACAATGTCTTGGTAAGACGGCCTAGCCGATCGGGTCGTGATCGGACGCCATGCCGCACACATGGTGGTATTGTGCTGATATTGAATCCGGAAAGTGAGAATGAGATTGTGGTTGAGATACATGTCTCAAATGAGGCAACATAGCCGATCGGGTCGTGATCGAACTCTGCGCATGAAAGCGGTGGTATTGTGAATGATGATGAACAGTGTTAAATTCCCCAACCTAAAGCTATGGAAATTATGTGAAAGATATATGATCCTTTTATTTGATGATGTGGTGATCGTTTAAAGCTTTTGATTGATCCTTATGATTTCTTTGTTCTTGTATGATAGTTCTTTCTAATTAGATGGTGTTTAGTTATATATACTTGTACTCTTCCATGGTACTAACGTCCCTTTTGCCGGGGGCGCTACATCTTTGAATGGATGTGCCGATCCTAGGTAGCGGAGCATCCTCCACTCAGCAACCTTGGTGAGCCCCTTTTCTTCCAGGTTAGGCTGTATGTCTTTTGTTATAAATTTCCACTTTTTGAGGTATAGTCGGGGCCTTGTTGCCGGCATTATCATAACTGTCTTTTGCATCTTCAGAGGCTCCATAGACATTTGTATGGGTTATGTACGGGTGATGGATGGGTCAATGAACTGTGTTGTAATTCTAAACTCTTGTTCCTCTAAACTGTAACTATATGAAATCTTGGAAACTTAACTATGGTTTGAATGTGGTAATATGAAATGAACTAGCAATGTTATATGTGCGATCTTTCCTACTGTCTAAATAAATGAAAGCATGGTTTTCTTGGTCATAGTGAGTTGGGTAGAAAGTGTTCAAAAGGCTTGCTCAGTTGGGTTCACTCGATTGAGCGCCGGTCGCGCCTCCCGAGGTTGGGGCATGATAAAATTGGTATCAGAGCCTAAGGTTTTAAAGTGTCCTAGGATGTCTCGGAGCCGTGCCTAGTAGAGTCCTTCATATCGGTGTGTAGTCGACCACATCTATAAGTTGGAAGCTACTTGGGCATTTAGGAACGATACCCTTCTTTGATATTCTGGATCGTGCGGCAATTATGAAACTATTCCTTGCCTAACTAGTGCATTCTTTCAACTTTCAGTACATGGAACCTAAGAAGAAAGCCAGAACTGGCAAAGGAGCCAGTGCTGCCCCAGGAGCGGCAGTCGACTCCGTAATTGATGAAGCGGGTGAGAATTCGAGGGGTGAGGACATTCCCCCGACTTCTACACCAGTTCCTACATTTGTTGAGGGTGCTACTATCCCTCCCTTTGATATTCCTATCCCGCCTCCAGCCCCAGCTTCCGGTTCTGGTAATTCTGATGGGGATCTTAGGGGAGCTATTCAAATGCTGACTCAGCTAGTGGCCTCTCAGGCCCAAAGGTCAAATGTGTCACCCAGTTCATCTAGCCAGCAAGGGGATCCACCAGTTCTAAGGTAAACAGATTTCTTCAACTAGAGCCTCCAGTGTTAACGGGTGCAAATCCAGAAGAGGACCCCCAGGATTTTATTGATGAGATGCACAAGCCCTTAGGGTATGCGTGCAACTGATACAGAG
>NW_017693839.1:0-4386 GCF_001879085.1 Nicotiana attenuata | reverse complement strand
ACTAAGTACACAAGTGAGTTTACGAGTAACACCACGACCTACTCTCGTAAGATTTGCCTCAATACTTCATTAATTTCAAGAGCGATTTTAGGTTACAAAGCAATAACCATAGGGACTAAGTCTATTATACCACCCTACAATTAACCCAATTGTATCTACCCTTTTATAGACTACAAACTCTAGCCTAGAAAGCAAAACAAGTTCTTCAGATTTGTTTGCCTATGATTACACCTCTCAATAACCAATATATCTTTTAATTAAAGAACATTATAAATAATATGGGTCACCCCACACAACACCCGGTAACCGTTTATACACGTGGTGTTATCGCGTGGTCATCATATCCATATCTACCCTTTCCCACCATGTTAAGGTATTAAAGCGCGGAATAATCTCGTTACTTATTGCATGCTATTATCCGTCCCAATCCTATCAGTCCCGGAGGCATTTGGGACTACTAGTCCTAAAAGGGGAGGGAGATTTGGGGCTTTTCAGAGTTTAAAAGGATAAAATTCTAAGGCGACAAACAAAAACACATAAAGCAGATATGGGAAACACATAACAGTTAAAAAGTCTCAGACAGGCCTCTTCACTTAAAGATAGATTGTTTAGCATGTCTTGCACGTACTGGTTATGGTCTGAATTAACTTAAAGCGTTAAGGCAGGCTGATTTATCACATATTTTCAGATAAGAAGTCCGAATTAGGCCTGCCTGCTGGTTATAATTATCAAGGATTGGTGCAGTTGATTAATTACCTAATGGCTTGCCTAGGTGAAACCTATAGGCATGATATCTAATAATGCAGGAGTACACTGATTTTAAAGAAGGCTTGCTGATTATAGAAAAACATAAGTTCTGCAGGTATTGAGTATCGTTACCATTGATTTTAGACTTGTAGACGATTCAGATTCAGCTGATTACTCCTATAGGCATGCTTTCTAAGCGTGGTTGGTTTGAAAAATGTTTATTGAAATGCAGGAGTCCTATAGGCATGGTATCTAGAAGGCAATTTGTTATTTAAACCTATAAATTGTTTGCCTAGTGATAGATGTTTATGCAGAATTTAAGAGATCCTATAGACATGTTCTCTATATGAGATGCAGAAATGCAGAATCCTATAGACATGTTCTCTATATGAGATGCAGAAATGCAGAATCCTACTGATATGATATCTATATATGAAAGACGGGACTTATAGACATGATTTCTAAAATGCAGAAGTGCAGAAAACCTATAGGCAGAATTTCGAGAATGCAGAAATGAAAGCAGGATACGATTGCAGAAGTAACTACCTAAGAGCATGATATCTACCCTTATGCATACATGAGTGACCCTTCCCTTTTCACTAAAACCCCCATAAGTTATTACAAAATTATTACAAACCAGAACAAATCAAGAAGAGTAAAATTACATCAGAAATTAGAGTACAACCAAGGAGAGCCTGATTCAGACTCCAGGTCTGAAATATGAAATAAACCAACTCCAAAGATCCAATTTCCAAAGCCTTTCTCATTTTCTGGGTGTGTCAGAGTTTCAAAGAGCCTCATGAACTCCGGGCAGTGCTTACACCCAAATTCATTACAGAATTGAATTATAGTGCAGTGTGGAAGGGCCAGCCCTCAAATGTCCAAGTTCAGAGGGAACTCAAGGTCCCCAAAGCAAGGCTCATAGGAGGGGGGCAGAACTTAGAAACTAAGAGTGTGTGTAAGTGCAGAAAGGGGTTTAGGGGAAAGTCAAGACAGGCTGGTGGTCATACCCAGCAATTGGAAGTGCTGGCACACCCTAACCAGCCTGTTAGCCACATTGTTTGGGAGTTACGATCCTTTAAAGGATCAAGCACAGACATGAACAACAATTTGGATGTTGTCATGCCTAAACCTTAACTCAAACACATAGAGGGGAATAGAGGCATGGGGATTCACAACAGAAAACGGATACAAAGAGAACAGCACACATATTTAACACTAAGCATAAACAACAAAGTAGACAGGATGATAGAAGCTGTGAAATAAACACATTGGGATGAGGCTGAAACTTAAATTAGAACATACCAGTTTCAGGGAAACAAGAAAGTAAGAGCAGTAATCTTGTAAAGCGAAATTGCAAGCAAATAGTCAGAATATCTCAAAAGAGAGTAGAGTGTTGGGTGAAGCGTAAGAGTATTGAAATTGAAAGTAAGTAATGTGTGTTAGAGTATTGAACTCAAGGTGTCTTAAAGTGCTGAAAGGTCGTGTCCTTTATAGTGTAGAAAGCAAGTAAGAAAAAGGTAAGAAAATGGTTTTGAAATCAATTATATAAGGTCTCCCTTTAATTAAGAGATTCTGATTTCAAACGGGCAGAATAAATAAGGAAGGAATTTGATCAAAATCTTTTCCAAAGTAATACAAGTAGGGTAAATACACATAAACTATTTAAGGAAAGAGTTTGATAGCAACACTGTTTGTGCAAATAAGGAAAGGCAATCAATCAACAGCCAGTAAAAATCAGAAATTGAGTTTTGGTGAATCCAACCAGAAAAGGTGAAGAAAGGTTTAATTAAAGAAAATCAGTAACAATCAATCGAACCTTATTAAAAGGAATTTTGAATCAATCACAAATTGGCAAAACCTTTTTTGAAGGAAGAATTCCTCATATATAAAGCATACAGACATGTCAAACAAGAAAGAACTGTCATGCTAATTAGAAAGAATCTAGTATAGAAAAGTTCAGAGTCACAAACAAAGAGGCTCAAATTCGGTTTATAGACTCAAAATGAGTCTGAGAGTCAAGGGTTCCAAAGTAGAACCCTAGTTCAAACACAAAATCAACCTCATCAAAACCCCCAAATTCTAGGGTTTCTAAGTCGAATCAGATACAGAGACGAGGAGCCAAGTAACTGAAACAGGCTCAGAGGTCTCTTCCAGAGACTCACGAGAAAACAAACAGGTAAAATAGCACATTCGAAGCAAATAGAGTGAAGAAACTGATTTAAAGCATAGTGAGAGTAGAAAAGTTTGGAACTTAAACAAGTTCAGAAGAGAAAAAGAGACAGTATAACATTTAGGAAATAGTAGAGGAAACATGTTTAAAAAGAGCTCAAACAAAGTCTAGAAGAAGGCAAATAAAGAACTAAGAGCTTAGTAGGAAACACATAAAGTAAAAGAACACAGGGGTAAACGAACACATAAGATAAATGTGTGAAAGCATGATATAAAAAACCAGTAGAAAAAGAACGGAGCACAATAGAAGAATATGCATAATAAGGCAAACATAAGAACACAGGAGAAGGACATGCGAGGCAGAAAAGAGAACATAAAAACATAGCATAGACAGATTCACACAAAGAAAAGAAGAAGAGGAGTCAGAAAACATTTTAAAACTTTTTCAGAAACCCTAAATTGAAGAGAAACAAACTTTGAAAGAAAAGATTGGGGAAAACGTTTTAAAACTCCAGTAGAACACAGATATAGCATAGATCTAAGAAAACAACCAGAGAACCTCGAATAGCTTAGGGTTTCAGAGAAACCCTAGAAATGAGAAAGGCTTGGAAGAAAGTCTGATCTTGAGTCGGAGAGGTCAAAAATAGGCTCCTGATGCTTGGATACGCCGGAGCGAGGCCGGAGAGGCTTCAAACCCATGGATCTGAGAAGATTTGAAAGAACACCATCGAGGTCAGACCTCGAAACTTCGAACACCCAGGGTTTAAAGGTGGAGGGGTGTGAGTACAGGCCATCCATGGCCTGAGAAGCCATAGATTCCAGTGAAAGTGCGGTTGAAAAGGGCAGAAGGTGACTAGGGTTCCAAGGAACCTTCGAGAGAGTTTTGGGAGAGGAGAGTGTTTGAAGGCGGCTGAGAGACGGAAATGAGGGGATTAGGGTAGGGTTAGGTGAATTAAAAAGGTAAGGGCTAATCGTGGCCGTTGATCAAAATGATCAACGGCCTAGATTAAAAGATTGACCGGGCGGGTCGTGTTATTTTAGGGTTTGGGCTGGTCCAGTTCGAGACTGAGATTGAGTCAATTAGGGGATTAATTTGGCTATAATTGAAATGCAAATGAGGCTAGTTTTTAAATAGCCAGTTTTTCCCCTTTTATTTTATAAAAAATAGTAAAAATAATTCTGAAATTAAATTAAAAGTACTGAATCAGTAAATACTATATAAATATTAATTTAAAAATATTGGAACCAAATTTATAATTATAAAATGCTATTAATCTTAAAATAGGCTAAAATTGCAATTATACGCAATTTAGCTTTTAAAATACCAAATAAATTTGTAAAAAAATATACAAAAATTATCTTAACTATATTTTGGTATAAATACGGGAAATAAAAAAATTATCCACCAAAATGATAATTTTGGGAATAATTATTGGTTTTTATACTGCTAAAATGGGCAATAAATTA
>NW_017693838.1:0-4386 GCF_001879085.1 Nicotiana attenuata | reverse complement strand
TGGAATTCTTAGGCTTGAATCCGATGCAAATTTGGTGTTTTAATGTTGTTTTGAGCGTTTTGAAGGTTGGAACAAGTTTGAATGATGTTATGGGATAAATTGTCATGTTTGGTTGAGGTCCCGAGGGCCTCGGGTGGTCAATCGGACCATTTCATGTTGTGAAAAATTGCAGAATTTCTGCTGTTGGTATTGCAGGTTTTTGACATTCGCGTTCGCGATGCATGTCCCGCGTTAGAGAAGGGTTAAGGTGTGAGGCTGTGGAATTGGCCTTCGCGTTCCCGAAGATGGTTTCGCAATCGCGAAGGTGTGTGGTCTATGGTCATCGCGATCGCGAGTCTCTTGTTGCGTTCGCATAGAGGAAGGGGGATAGTTGGGTCCCCAATGCTTTTGTTCTACGCACGCGTTCGCGACCAGTTGAGTTTGCTGTGCTTCACGTTCGCGTGGGTCTATCCGCGTTTGCGTAGAGTAAATTTAGGGTCTGGGAAGCTTGTGCTTCGCGATCGCGATGAGGGTCCCGCGATCGCGGTTAAGTAATTTTAAGTGCCGGGCAGAATGTTTTAAAAGCTCATTTCCGCGATTTTGAGGCTAAGTTCCTCCATTTTTGGGCGATTTTGAAGCTTCTTGAAAGGAATTGAAGAAAGAATCAAGGGGGAACACTTAGAGGTATGATTTTTGGACTCTATACTCGATTCTTATGTGAATTCTACCTAATTAATCATGGAATTTAAGCCTAGTATTGAAGAACTAGGGCTTGTAATTGGAGACCTAGAATTTAGGATTTGAGGGGCCATTTGAGGTCCGATTTTGATATTCTTGATATGTTTAGACTCGCGAGAGGATGAGGATTCCATAGATGTTAATTTTGTCGGATTCCGAGACATAGGCCCGGGGGCCGGGTTTGGTCAAATTCGGGATTTTTGGTATAAATTGGATATTTTCGAGTGGGCTTTGTTCCCTTAGCATATATTAATGGTTATGAACTGATTATGGCTAGATTTGGAGCATCCGAAGATCGATTCGTGAGGGCAAAGGCATCGCGGGCTAGAGTTTGGACCGGATCGAGGTGAGTAATGATTTTAAATGTTTGTCTTGAGGGTATGAAACCCCAAATTGCATATCGTGGTGATATATTGAGGTGACGCACACGCTAGATGACGAGCGTGGGGTCGTGCACTGTTGGGGATTGTGACTTAGTCCATCCCGAATGATTGTTTTACCGCGTATTTGATTGAAAACTATTTGTTATCATTATGTTTTGGGCTGAATGCCATATTTGGGCCATGTGCCAACTATTTGGACCCTTAAGGATTTTTTTACTGATATTTCCTCACTATTTGACTTTATTCTTGTACTCAGTCATGTTATATACCACTATTTTCATAACTCAGCCATGCTTACTCCGTTTAAATACATTAAATGATATTTTTAAATGACAATTGGACTGAGCATCATGTTTTACTATTGCCCGAGGGGCTTATGAGATTCTGACTGAGTAAGGCCGAGGGCCTGAGATATTGTACGGCACGAGGTGGCTTGTTGATTATGAGGCCGAGGGCCTGATATTTTGTACGCCACGAGGTGGCTTGTTGATATGAGGCCGAGAGCCTATGTGATTATGCCACGAGATGGCTTGATATTGCGCTTGGGCCGTAAGGGGCCCCTCTAGGAGTCTGTACACCCCAGTGAGCGTGATTACTCAGTGTGATGATTCTGTTTATTATGTGAGGCCGAGGGACGGATTGGTTATGCCACGAGATGGCTTGTTATTGCGCTTGGGCCGTAAGGGGCCCCTCCCGGAGTCAGTACACCCCCAGTGAGCGCGCGTACCCGTTTGAATATGAGATATAGCCCGAGGGGCTGGTATTGTTCTATGTTATTGCTCGAGGGGCTGATTCTGTTGTTATTATGCCCGAGGGGCTGATTCTGTTGTTATTATGCCCGAGGGGGCTGGTATTGTTCTATGTTATTGCCCGAAGAGCTGATTCTGTTGTTATTATGCCCGAGGGGCTAACATTGTTCTATGTTATTGCCCGAGGGGCTGATTCTGTTGTTATTATACCCGAGGGGCTGGTATTATTCCATGTGTTTGCCCGAGAGGCTGTTTCTGTTGGTATTGTGCCCGAGGGGCTGATTCTATTGATATTGTGCCCGAGGGGCGGTTCTTTATGTGCTTATCTTTTCTAGTTGCTTGTCATTTACTTGCTTAACTGTTAAAAAGGCATTTTGAAGAATCTTAAATTGAACTAAAGTGACTTTACATATTTTCACTGTGTCACTGCTTTTACTGCTTCTTTATAGCCTGTTGATGTGCCTTTACGTGATTTCTTATTACTCAGTCTGCATTTATTATTATTACTCACTGAGTTGGAGTTTACTGTGCTTCGCGTTCGCGTGGGTCTATCCGCGTTCGCGTAGAGTAAATTTAGGGTCTGGGAAGCTTGTGCTTCGCGATCGCGATGAGGGTCCCGCGATCGCGGTTAAGGAATTTTAATTGCTGGGCAGAATGTTTTAAAAGCTCATTTCGGCGATTTTGAGGCTAAGTTCCTCCATTTTTTGGCGATTTTGAAGCTTCTTGAAGGGAATTGAAGAGAGAATCAAGGGGGAACACTTGGAGGTAAGATTTTTGGATTCTATACTCGTTCTTATGTGAATTCTACCTAATTAATCATGGAATTTAAGCCTAGTATTGAAGAGCTAGGGCTTGTAATTGGAGACCTAGAATTTGAGATTTGAGGTCCGATTTGATATTCTTGATTTGTTTAGACTCGCGAGAGGATGAGGATTCCATAGATGTTAATTTTGTTGGATTCCGAGACATGGGCCCGGGGGCCGGGTTTGGTCAAATTCGGGATTTTTGGTATAAATTGGATATTTTCGAGTGGGCTTTATTCCCTTAGCATATTTTAATGGTTATGCACTGATTGTGGCTAGATTTGGAGCATCCAGAGGTCGATTCGTGAGGGCAAAGGCATCGCGGGCTAGAGTTTGGACCGGATCGAGGTGAGTAATGATTTTAAATGTTGTCCTGAGGATATGAAACCCCGGATTGCAAATCGTGGTGTTATATTGAGGTGACGCACACACTAGATGACGAGTGTGGGGTCGTGCACTGTTGGGGATTGTGACTTAGTCCATCCCGAATGATTGTTTTACCGCGTATTTGATTGAAAACTATTTGTTATCATTATGTTTTGGGCTGAATGCCATATTTGGGCCCTGTGCTAACTATTTGGACCCTTAGGGGATTTTTGCTGATATTTCCTCACTATTTGACTTTATTCTTGTACTCAGTCATGTTATATACCACTATTTTCATAACTCAGCCATGCTTACTCCGTTTAAATACATTAAATGATATTTTTAAATGACAATTGGACTGAGCATCATGTTTTACTGTTGCCCAAGGGGCTTATGAGATTCTGATTGAGTAAGGCCGAGGGCCTGAGATAGTGTACGCCATGAGATGGCTTGTTGATTATGAGGCTGAGGGCCTGAGATTTTGTACGCCACTAAGTGACTTGTTGATATGAGGCCGAGAGCCTATGTGATTATGCCACGAGATGGCTTGATATTGCGCTTGGGCCGTAAGGGGCCCCTCCAGGAGTCTGTACACCCCCAGTGAGCGCGGGTACCTAGTGTGATGATTCTGTTTATTATGTGAGGCCGAGGGCCGGATTGGTTATGCCATGAGATGGCATGTTATTGCGCTTGGGCCATAAGGGGCCCCTCCCGGAGTCAGTACACCCCCAGTGAGCGCGCGTACCCATTGTGATATGAGATATAGCCCGAGGGACTGGTATTGTTCTATGTTATTGCCCGAGGGGCTGATTCTGTTGTTATTATGCCCGAGGGGCTGGTATTGTTCTATGTTATTGCCTGAGGGGCTGATTCTGTTGTTATTTTGCCCGAGGGGCTAGTGTTGTTCCATGTGTTTGCCCGAGGGGCTGCTTCTGTTGGTATTGTGCCCGAGGGGCTGATTCTATTGATATTGTGCCTGAGGGGCGGTTCTTTACGTGCTTATCTTTTCTAGTTGCCGCTCATTTACTTGCTTAACTGTTAAAAAGACATTTTGAAGAAGCTTAAATTGAACTAAAGTGACTTTACATATTTTTACTGTGTCACTGCTTTTACTGCTTCTTTATAGCCTGTTGATGTGCCTTTATGTGATTTCTTATTACTCAGTCTGCATTTATTATTATTACTCACTGAGTTGGAGCACTCATTTTACTCCCTGCACCTTGAGTGCAGATTCAGGTATTTCTGGACCCGGTAGCGGGTATTGGTTGCTCAGAGGTAGAGTCATCGGAGTTTAGCAAGGTAGCTGCCCGACGTCCGCATCACTGCTTTTCTCCCTCCTGATTTCATTATACTGTATGTAGTGCATTT
>NW_017693837.1:0-4387 GCF_001879085.1 Nicotiana attenuata | reverse complement strand
AACTGAACCTGGGTGCCCAACTCCTGCTGAACTGCTCTACAGAAACGCGAGGTAAACTGCGTACCCCGATCCGAAATAATAGATACCGGCACCCCATGAAGGCGAACAATCTCTCGGATGTAGATCTCAGCTAACCTCTCCAATGAAGAAGTGGCTGCAACAGGAATAAAATGCGCTGACTTGGTCAGCCTATAAACAATGACCCAAATAGCATCAAACTTCTTCCGAGTCATCGGAAGCCCAATAACGAAATCCATGGTAATCCTCTCCCACTTCCACTCGGGAAGCTCAATCCTCTAAAACAAACCACCAGGCCTCTGATGCTCATACTTAACCTGCTGACAGTTCAAACACCGAGCCACATATAAAACGATATCTTTCTTCATCCTACGCCACCAATAAAGCTGCCGCAAGTCCTGATACATCTTCGCGGCGCCCAGGTGAATAGAATACCGAGAACTATGGGCCTCCGCTAAGATCAACTCTCGAATCCCATCGACATTGGGCACACAAACTCGCCCCTGCAACCTCAAAACACCATCATCATCTAAGGTCACATTCGTGGCACCTCCACGCTGCACCGTGTCTCTCAGGACACACAAATGGGGATCATCAAACTGCAGATCACGGATACGCACCAATAATGAAGAACGAGCGACCGTACAAGCTAACACTCTGCTAGGCTCAGAAATGTCCAACCTCACAAATCGATTGGCCAGGGCCTGAATATCCAAAGCAAGCGGTCTCTGGATGACCGGAACATAAGCAAGACTACCATGCTGGCGGACTTCCTACTCAATGCATCGGCCACCACATTGGCTCTCCCGGGTGGTACAAAATAGTAACATCATAGTCCTTCAATAGCTCCAACCACCTCCTCTGCCTCAAGTTCAACTCCTTCTGCTTGAACAAGTACTGCAGACTCTTGTGATCCGTGTACACCTCACACGTCACACCATATAGGTAATGCCTCCAAATCTTCAAAGCATGAACAATGGCTGCCAACTCTAGATCATGAACCGGGTAATTCTTCTCGTGGATCTTCAACTGCCTCGAAGCATAAGCAATGACTCTGCCATCCTGCATCAATACCGCACCAAGCCCAATACGGGAAGCATCACAATAAACTGTATAAGGCCCTGAGCCTGTGGGCAAAACCAATATCGGTGCCGTAGTCAGAGCTGTCTTGAGCTTCTGAAAGCTCACCTCACACTCATCCGACCATCTGAACTAGGCACCCTTCTGGGTCAATCTGGTCATCGGGGCTGCTATGGATGAAAATCCCTCCACGAACCGGCGGTAATAACCTGCTAACCCCAAGAAACTCCGAATCTCCGTAGCCGATGCTGGTCGAGGCCAGTTCTTGACTGCCTCAATCTTCTTCGGGTCCACCTGAATACCCTCTGCTGATACAACATGACCCAGAAATGCGACAGAACTCAACCAGAACTCGCACTTCGAGAACTTAGCATACAACTGACTATCCTTCAGAGTCTGAAGAACCACCCTGAGGTGCTGCTCGTGCTCCTCCTAGCTGCGGGGTACACCAAATATCATCAATAAAGACTATCACGAACATGTCCAAGTAAGGCCTGAACACTCGGTTCATCAACTCTATGAATGCTGCTGGGGCATTGGTCAACCCAAACGACATGACCAGGAACTCATAATGCCCGTACCGAGTGCGGAATGCTGTCTTAGGGACATCGGATGGTCTAATCCTCAGCTGATGGTAGCCAGATCTCAAGTCTATCTTTGAAAACACCTTTGCACCCTGAAGCTGGTCAAACAAATTATCAATCCTCGGCAGTGGATACTTGTTCTTTATCGTCACCTTGTTCAATTGCCGGTAATCAATGCACATCCTCATCGATCCATCCTTTTTCTTCACAAATAACACTGGCGCACCCCAAGGAGAAACACTAGGCCTGATAAAACCCTTCTCTAGCAAATCTTGCAACTGGTCCTTTAACTCCTTCAACTCTGGCGGGGCCATGCGATACGGCAGAGAAATGGGCTGCGTGCCCGGAGCCAGATCAATACAAAAATCGATATCCCTGTCGGGCGGCATACCCGGCAGGTCCGAAGGGAAAACCTCGGGGAACTCCCGAACAATAGGAACAGAATCAATAGAAGGAACCTCTGAGCCGGAATCGCGAACATACGCCAGATACGCTAGACACCCCTTCTCGACCATGCGTCGATCCTTCACATGTGAGATAACACTGCGGGTGGCATGACCTGGGGTCCCTCTCCACTCCAATCGGGGTAAATCTTGCAAGGCCAGGGTCACGGTCTTGGCGTGACAGTCCAAGATAGCATGATACGGGGACAACCAATCCATCCCTAATATAACTCCGAAATCCACCATGTCTAAGAGCAATAAATCAACACGGGTCTCAAGACCCTCAAACACTACCACACAAGAACGATGAACTCGGTCGACCACTATAGAATCACCCACCGGTGTAGATACATAAACAGGAATACCCATAGCATCACTAGGCATAGTCAGGTAGGGTGCAAAATAGGACGACACATATGAATACGTAGACCCAGGGTCAAATAGCACTGAAGCATCCCTATCAACAGACCAGAATAGTACCTGTAATCACTGCATCTGAAGACTCAGCCTCTGGCCTGGCTGGAAGAGCATAACACCGGGGCTGGGCCCCACCTCCCTAAACCATATCTCTGGGACGATCGGCTGCTGGCTGGCCTCTACCTCTGGCGGTCCGAGCTCCACCTCTAGGATCTCTACCTCTACCTCTATGGCCTCTACCCCCGCCTCTAGCTGGCTGGGCGGCCTGTGGATCACCTGATGCCTGAATCATAGGACGAGGACCCTGCTGCTGAGAGCTGTTAGAAGCTCGAGGGCAGTACCTAGCAATATGTCTCGTGTCGCCACACGTGTAACAAGCCCTCGGCTGCTGAGAATAGCGGAGTGGTGGTGCGCTGATGGGTGCTGTGGGGAACTGAAGAGTTGCTGATTAGAAGACTGTGTCTGAGAGCCACGACCACCTGTACCATGTGAGACCTGTAGGGCTGACTGAAAGGGCCTCGGAGGATGGCCTCTACCATAAGAGTCCCCACCTCCAGACGAGGTACCACTAAATCTACCTGCATGACGGGGCCTCTTATCTGACCCATGCCCACCTCCCCGTGCAAGTGCCATCTCAACTCTGCAGGCCGCATTGGCCGCCTCCTGGAAAGAAATCTCGCTACCAGCTCCCGTAGCCATCTGGAGACGGATCGGCTGAATCAATCCATCAATAAACCTCCGTACCCTCTCTCGCTCTGTGGGGAGTATAACAATAGCATGGCGGGCTAGATCGATGAGCCGAGTCTCATACTGGGTGACTGTCATAGTGCCCTGCTAGAGGCGCTCGAACTGCCTGCGAAGAGCATCTCGCTGAGTAACTGGGAGAAACTTCTCCAAAAACAACTCTGCAAACTGGTCCCAAGTCAGTGATGGCGACCCTGCTGGTCTGGATAAACAATAGTCTCTCCACCAAGTCTTGGCGGATCCTGCTAGACGAAAAGTGGCGAAGTCGACCCCATTGGTCTCCACAATACCCATAGTCCGGAGAATCTCATGGCAGCTGAATAAGAAGTCCTGGGGGTCCTCTGTAGGAGCACCGCTGAAGGTGGTGGTGAAGAGCTTGGAGAACCTATCAAGCCTCCATAAAGCATCTGAGGACATAGCCGCTCCATCGCCGGCCTGAGTCACAATACCTGGCTGAACCGCCACAGCTGGCTGAACCACTGGAACCTGAGCCTGGGGAGCTACCTGCTCCGGAGTACGTGTAGCAGGAGTCTGAACCCCTCCTCCAGCCTGAGAAGTGGCTGGTGCTACTGGAAGCAAACCCGCTCTAGTGACGCTCTCCACAAAGCCTACCAATCTGACCAAAGCGTCCTGAAGAACTGGGGTGGCTATAAACCCCTCTGGGACCTGAGCTGGGCCCACCGGAGCTGCTGGGGCTGGAGCCTCCTCATCATAATCAACATGAGGCTCCACCTATGGGACTGCTGCTCGGGGCTGAGCTCTGCCCCGGCCTCGGCCTCTGGCACGGCCTCGGCCTCTGCCCCTCGCAGGAGCTACTGCTGGGGGCTCGGGCTGCTGCGCGGTAGAAAAGGAAGTACGTGTCCTCACCATCTGCAAAAGAACAGAGTAGGAAGATAATCAGTATTTTGAGAAACAGTATCGCACGACAGGAAAGAACAAAAGTGAAACTTTTCCTAACTCCGTAGCCTCTGGGGGATAAATACAGACGTCTCCGTACCGATCCCTCAGACTCTACCAAGTTTGTCCGTGAGTAGCGAGACCTATGCAACCTAGAGCTCTGATACCAACTTGTCACGACCCGGATTTCCCACCCTCGGGAGT
>NW_017693836.1:0-4387 GCF_001879085.1 Nicotiana attenuata | reverse complement strand
GTTGGAGGAATGCAAGCCTCAACTGCAAAGACAGGCTTAGTGAAGCTTTAGGCATAGAGATGTGCATCCAAGGCATGCATTGGGGATTGCGCTACATCTTGCAAGGTATCAAGCCTAGCACATTTGAAGAACTTGCAACTCGTGCCCATGACATGGAATTGAGCATGGCCTCCGCTGGAAATGAAAGGCTGCCCATCTATGAACCTCGCAAAGCGAATGACAAGCAAGAAGTCAGGAAGTGGGGCAAGTTCGTACCCAAGTCTGAAAGCAAAGAAGCTAGAAATGTCAATACGTCACCTATGAAGTTCATGACGAAGGTGAGCAAGAAGCAGAGTATGAAATCCACTTCTTTTCAAGACAAGCCAAGTGGAAAGTTGACTCTAAAAGAAATGCAGGAGAAAGAGTACCCATTCTAGATTCGATGTGCCAGTCATCTTCGAAGAAATCCTTGAGTTAAATCTCATTAAGCTTCCAGAGATGAAGCGGCCAAATGAAGCTGGGAAAACAAATGACCCAAATTACTGCAAATATCACCGACTAGTAAGCCACCCTCTGGAGAAGTGCTTTGTCTTCAAGGATAAAGTCATGGACTTGGCTCTCGAAAAGAAGATCGTGCTTGAAGATGAGAAAGCAAGCGCAAACCAAGTCTCTATCACCTTTGGCTCATTCAGTCCAGATGAATTATGTGGTTTTAAAGAAAGTAAAAATGAAGAATTACTGGAGAGCGACAAAGCTAAAGTCAACCAACCTGATGATGATGAAGATTGGACGTTGGTGACTCGTCGTAGGCGCCACAAAAGGAGCCCACAAAAAGAATCAGTGGAACAACCAACAAGGACGATGATGGTAAAAAGACCAACGAAAAAGAATCCAGTTAGGCATTTGAAGAAAGCAAAAGTGGAGATGCACCACCCTCAAAAGCCACGAAATCCAGTGACCTTGGAGGAGTTTTTACCAAGTTGGTTCCGCATGAAGATTCCCCATGAGGGCATTGATGCCTCTTGTTGCCATACTGACAAAGGGGAAGAAAAGAGTGATGACCTACCGTTGGCACCATCTTCGGAAAAGCCCATCGAGTCCACTCCTCAAGAAGTTAATGCTTGTGAGGAAAAGGTCACGTTCACAAATGACGATCTTTTGCTAGGTGACACTCCTTATAACCGCCCATTGTACCTGGTTGGCTATATGCGCGATGAAAGGGTAAATCGGATTTTGGTTGATGGAGGATCCTCAGTGAACATTTTGCCAATCCACACTGTGAAAGAACTTGGTATTCCCATGAGCGAACTCTCAGAAAGTCGTGTGATGATCCAAGGATTCAACCAAGGGGGGCAAAGAGCCATTAGCGCGATCAGGCTGGGAATCACTATTGAAGATATGCAATCAAGTGCATGGCTGCATGTGATCGACGCGAAGACTTCATACAATGTTTTGCTTGGGAGGCCTTGGATACATGAGAATAAAGTTGTTCCATCTACCTACCATCAATGTTTAAAATACTACGAGGGTGAAGTCGAGAAGACAATAGTTGCTGATGATAAGCCATTCACCGAGGCTGAGTCACACTTCGCCGATGCAAAGTTCTACTTGAAGAACCACATTGTGAAAGAGCTGAAAGCTGATGATGGTATGAAAAGCAAGAATGAAGAACCCATAACTAAAAGAGCTGAGGTGACTATTGGTAAAGCCAAAGCTGTTACAAAGGAGGTACCTGCCAACGTGAATAAATCTCATAAAGGGGGTATTGTGTCCTATGGAAAGAAAGTAAGTCCCGCGCTCCAATATGTCCCTAGAAGGAAGGAAGACGAGGGCGAATCATATAATATCCAAACCAACATGCCAAAAGAGTTAACTCTTCCGGTCAAACGAATTGAGGCATTAAAGTCGTCCTCAATGCCGCTTGCAGGGTTTGTAGCCCAAAATCGTTTGCAGAATGTGGCACTCCCTACAAAGCGAACAGATGAAGGTTTTGACCCTAACGCTTACAAGCTATTTGCAAAAGCTGGATACAATCCCAACGAGCCGTCAAAGTTAGGGAAGCTCCCATCAAAAGCTGCAACGAGGCAACCACGTGAAGGTTTAGGATACAAGCAATCATCACCGGTGCGCATCTTAATAAGAAGGGCGAGTAGCAATTATATCAGTGTAGTAGATGAATCAGCCGCTTCTAACAAGCCTTCTGTCTTTGATCGACTTGGAAGATCACCTGCGAGGACCTCTGTGTTTGAAAGATTGGGTCCACTCAAGAAGGGGAACAAGTTCCGGAGAAATTTTCAAAGCATAAGAACACCCGCTTCACCCAAAATCCAAGAGATCTCTAAGGATTTCCAAAGTTTGGTTCCTTCTAGAATGAGGCGACAAACAAAACTTGTGATTTCTTGTAAAGAAGTACTGAAGGTAAAGCCATATACTGTGGTCTATACTAAGGAACGTGATGAAGACGAAGAAAGTGTGGGTTCTTCGTATCATGTTACTGTACAAGTCGAGAATGGCATTCCATCTTCAATGGAAGATAATGCGGAATTGGAGGATGTTTCGCCGTGTTATCACATATCCTTCAATGATGGGGTCCCTCATGAAGATGAAGATGCGAAAGATGCTCCGCTTGAACTTGAAGAAGGAGTAAAAATGACAGTTGATGCCTTAAAAGAAGTTAACCTTGGCACCGATGAAGAACCAAGACCTGCCTACCTAAGTGCTTTACTTGAAGCTGATGAAGAGAGCACTTATATTAAGTTACTCAAAGAGTTCAGGGATGTCTTTGCTTGGAGTTACAAAGAGATGCCTGGCTTGGACCCGAAAGTAGCAGTCCATCACCTTGCAGTCAAAAATGGTGCTCGCCCTGTTAAACAAGCTCAAAGGCGTTTTAGGCCAGACTTGGTTCCCTTGATTGAAACAGAAGTTAACAAACTCATCGAAGCTGGCTTTATTCGTGAAGTTAAGTACCCAACATGGGTTTCAAGTATTGTCCTTGTAAGGAAGAAAAATGGCCAGATTCAAGTGTGCGTTGACTTTAGGGATCTTAACAATGCGTGTCCGAAAGATGAGTTCCCGCTTCCTATTCCAGAACTGATGATCGATGCTACTACTGGATATGAGGCAATGTCATTTATGGACGGTTCGTCGGGCTATAACCAAAGCTTACCGCATTCCGTACTCCAAAGGGTATTTATTGCTACAAGGTAATGCCTTTTGGTTTGAAGAACGCTGGTGCTACTTACCAAAGGGCTATGCAAAATATTTTCGACGATCTTCTCCACAAGAATGTCGAATGCTATGTTGATGACTTGGTGGTGAAATCAAGAGAGAAGGGCGACCACATGAAAGACTTGAGGATGGTATTTGAATTGCTCCGGAGGTACCAACTTAGGATGAATCCATTGAAATGTGCCTTTGGAGTTACTTCTGGAAAGTTCCTTGGTTTCATTGTCCGACATCGAGGGATCGAAATTGATCAAGCCAAAGTGGATGCCATTTTGAAAATGCCTGAGCCTCGAGATATCCATGAATTGAAAAGTATACAAGGAAAGCTAGCATACCTTAGAAGATTCATATCAAACCTGGCTGGGAGGTGCCAACCATTTAGGCACCTCATGAAGAAAGGCGTTCCTTTCAAGTGGGATCGAGCTTGTAGCAATGCCTTCGAAAGTATCAAAACCTACTTGATGAAGCCACCAGTTTTAGCAGCTCCTATACCTGGAAAGCAAATTGATACTATACATTACGACGCAAGAAAGGTCTGTTTGAGCACTGTTGGCCCAAGAAAATAGTGAGAGGAAAGAAAACTCTCTTTACTACTTGAGCAGGATGTTGACACCTAACGAGTTGAATTATTCGCCAATTGAAAAGTTGTGTTTGGCGCTAGTCTTCTCAATTCAAAAGTTGAAGCACTACTTTCAAGCTCATGTCGTCCGTCTTGTTTCTAAAGCAAATCCCATCAAGTTCGTGATGTCAAAACCTGTTCTTAGTGATCGACTAGCGAGATGGTACCTCCAATTTCAACAATTCGAGATTTTATACATCCCTCAAAAGGCTGTAAAAGGACAAGCATTAGCAGACTTCTTGGCAAATCATCCAATACCTGATGACTGGGAACTAACTGATGAACTACCTGATGAGGACGCAATGGTCGTTGAAGTTCAACCTCCATGGAATATGTACTTTGATGGTGCTGCGCATCGTGGGGGAGCCGGGGCTGGCGTAGTATTTCTCACTCCCCAAGGTGAAGTCTTGCCCTACTCCTTCACCTTGACACAACTCTGTTCCAACAACGTTGCTGAGTATCAAGCATTAATACTTGGGCTTGAAATGGCCGTTGATATGAAGCAATTGCAATTGCAAGTCTTTGGTGACTCCCAGTTAGTAGTCAATCGACTTTTGGGTAGTT
>NW_017693835.1:0-4387 GCF_001879085.1 Nicotiana attenuata | reverse complement strand
ATATCCCTGGTTTTACAGGAATCAGGCCATATGTAGTTCGGGGTCCATCGGCGGAATATGCCAATAGAGTTTCGAAAAGGACGGACGCGATGTTTAGGTTGTAGCTGAAATCTGATAGGCTGCGGGAACTGGATCGGGATCGCTCCTGTTGAGATGGCCGTTGCTAGCCGGCGTACCTGCAAGTGAGCAATACAACGTATAATGTGCGTAAATTTAAACGTGATGCAAGTTCCCTTTGGACCATGAATGTTGTCTTTGGACGGTTGTCGACGTCCTCAGACCATGATGTCCTGGGCCATGAAGCGCTTAATAAGGGATTCGCAGGCCATGAAATGATGTTCTTGGGCTATGATGATGGTGCCTCCGAACCATGATGCCTTTGAATAATGGTGTGCAGAATATAAAGCGGGGTCCTCGGGCCATGGCATGGCGTTCTCGGGCTATGAAAATGGTGCCTCCAAACAATGACGCCTTTGGACAGTTTGGCAATATTTCAGCCCATGAAATGCAGGATTTGGTGATATTTCAGCCCATGAAATGCAGGATTTGGCGATATTTCAGCCTATGAAATACAGGATTTGGCGATATTTCAGCCGATGTGAAGAAGAAATGTAAATGGCGATATTTCAGCCGACAGAAATTTAAATAAAGCTGGATATGTTTCAGCTGATGTAAAGAAGAAATGTAAATGGCGATATTTCAGCCGATGTAAAGAAGAAATGTAAATGGCGATATTTCAGCCGATGTAAAGCATAAATATAAATGGCGCTATTTCAGCCGACAAGGATTAAAATAAAGTTGGCGATATTTCAGCCGATAATGATTAAATATAAACTGGCGATCTTTTAGCCGATATAGAGATTTAAATGCAGTTGGTGATATTTCAGCCATGCAAAGATTTGAATAAAGTTGGTGATATTTCAGCCATGCAGAGATTTAAATAAAGTCGGCGATATTTTAGCCATGCAGGATTTAAATAAAATTGGCGATATTTCAGCCGTGCAGGGTTTAAATAAAATTGGCGATATTTCAGCCGACATGATTTAAATAAAATTGGCGATATTTCAGCCGACAGATGGAGACAATGCTTAGTCTCGGAAGGCAGAAAGGTAGCCTTATGCAATGCAAGAAGAATGCAGGATAGAGGTAGAGCTTAACCTCGGAAGGCAGAAAGGTAGCCTTATGCAATGCAGAGAATGCAGATGGAGACAGTGCTTAGTCTCGGAAGGCAGAAAAGTAGCCTTATGCAATGCAAGAAAATGCAAATGGAGACAATGCTTAGTATCGAAAGGCAGAAAAGTAGCCTTATGCAATGCAGGAAAATGCAGATGGAGGTAGAGCTTAACCTCAAAAGGCAGAAAGGTAGCCTTATGCAATGCAGAGAACGCAGATGGAGACAATGCTTAGTCTCGAAAGGCAGAAAAGTAGCCTTATTCAATGCAAGAATGAAGATGGAGACAATGCTTAGTCTCGAAAGGCAGAAAAGTAGCCTTATGCAGTGTGCGAGAATAGAGGTGAAGAGTGACAAAATTTCTTAGCTGAGAGACGATAGCTGCTAGTTGATTGTCACTGTGGCTGCTGGGGATGTTGCGTGCGAGTAGCACTTGAAAATAGGTGATGATTCTGGGAGTTGTATTCCTGAAAAGTATGAGTTTGTAACCGTATCCGATGATTCTATGTCTTGGGTACCTGCATTCAAAGAAAGATTGTGAATTTTGTCAAGGGGGAAGGTTAGTTCGTCTTCCCGCGGACTGCGCTCGTCCTACTCGGCTCTTGCTTTCATTGGGGTAGCGTTGCTGACAAAGCTGTTCTGATAGTATTTATGCATGATTTAGCAAAATAATAAAATATGATGTAAATACGTAATAGATAAAATGTTTTTAGATGAACCGACGACTGCGACACGGTTCAAGATATCGCAACCTCTTTTGCTCTGAAATTTTGAGGGTCCTCCTCAAAATTCTGCCCCAGTTTACTGGGCCGGTGCCTCTAACGGCTGCGCGCGGTGATTGGCGGAGATCAACTTCGGAAATTTAAGGGTCCTCCTCAAAATTCTGCCCCAGTTTCCAGTTGTGGGGGAAATGAAAATTTTATTGAATTGTGACCGAACCCATAGTGCTGCCTACGTATCCCCTCTTAAACGGGAATTAGGTCAGGCGTAGTTCAAATTACATCATACAGAAATCATAATGATTACACATAATAGCGTTTAACTGCATCTGAATTAATTGGCTTTGGCCATACTTCTCCATCCATCTCTGCGAGTATGAGGGCTCCCCCGGTTAGAACCCGGTGAACCATGTACGGACCTTGCCAGTTGGGAGAAAATTTTCCTTTGGCTTCGTCTTGGTGCGGAAAAATCTTCTTCAGTACTAACTGCCCTGGCGCGAACTGTCTTGTTCTGACTCTCTTGTTGAAAGCTCTGGTCATTCTATTCTGATAAAGCTGACCATAACAAACTGCATTCAGTCTTTTTCCGTCTATAAAGGCTAATTGCTCGTAGCGACTTTTTACCCATTCTGCATCTTCAAGTTCTGCTTCCTGCATAATTCTCAGGGAGGGAATTTCTACCTCGGCTGGGATGACTGCCTCGGTACCGTAAACCAACATATAAGGTGTCTCCCCAGTCGATGTGCGGACTGTGGTACGGTATCCCAGTAGAGCGAATGATAACTTCTCATGCCATTGCTTGTGTTTCTCTATCATTTTCCTTAGTATCTTCTTAATGTTCTTATTGGCCACTTCTATGGCTCCATTCATCTGAGGCCTGTAGGCTGTAGAATTCTTGTGCTTAATCTTGAAGGTTTCACACATTGCTTTCATCAGATCACTGTTGAGATTGGAACCATTGTCAGTGATGATTGACTCTGGGACGCCGAACCGGCAAATGATACGATCGCGAATGAAGTCTGTCACAACCTTCTTGGTTACCACCTTATATGATGCTGCTTCAACCCATTTGGTGAAATAATCAATCGCCACTAGTATGAACCTGTGCCCATTTGATGCGACGGGCTCGATAGGTCCAATGACATCCATCCCCTAGGCGGCGAACGGCCACGGTGAGCTAGTTGCATTGAGCTCGTTTGGAGGCACCTTTATAATATCTGCATGTATCTGACAGC
Organism: Nicotiana attenuata; assembly: GCF_001879085.1. NCBI lineage: Eukaryota > Viridiplantae > Streptophyta > Magnoliopsida > Solanales > Solanaceae > Nicotiana > Nicotiana attenuata. The sequence continues at coordinate 1,262 of NW_017693835.1, read as the reverse complement.
GGTGGCACTTTCGGACATATTGGATGCAGTCTGTCTCCATGGTCATCCAGAAGTAACCAGCTCGGAGTATTTTCTTGGCTAAGACGAAACCATTCATGTGCGGGCCACAGGTCCCTGCGTGAACCTTCTCCAACAACCTGGATGCTTCCCTGGCCTCGACACACCTTAGTAATTCCAAATTGGGAGTCCTCCTATACAGGATTCCTCCGCTGTGAAAGAAGTAATTGGATAACCTCCGTTGTGTGCGCTTTTGAGTAGTGTTTGCAGGCTTTGGATACTCTCCTGTTGACAAATATTTCTTAATGTCATGGAACCATGGCTTTTTGTCTGCCTCTTCCTCGACATGAGTGCAATAGGTAGGTTGATCCTGGATTTTTACCGGGATGTGATCAATGAAGTTCTTATCTGGATGCTGAATCATGGATGATAGAGTGACCAATGCGTCAACAAACTCATTTTGAACTCTGGGGACATGCCGGAATTCTGTCTTTGTAAACCTCTTCCTCAACTCTTGTACATGATGCAAGTATGGTAGTATTTTGGAGTTCTTGGTCTCCCATTCTTCTCAGACCTGATGTATGAGCAAATCTGGGTCCCCGATCACTAGTAACTCCTGAACGTTCATGTCAATGGCTAGTTTGAGCCCTAAGATGCAGGCTTCATACTTGGCCATGTTGTTGGTGCACGGGAACCTGAGTTTGGCGGACACCGGATAATGTTGGCCTGTTTCTGATACTAGAACTGCTCCTACGCCAACTCCCTTAAAGTTTGCTGCTCCATCGAAAAACATTCTCCAGCCATCATAGGATTCTGCAATGTCTTCTCCTATGAAAGAGACCTCCTCGTCAGGAAAATACGTCTTTAGAGGCTCGTATTCTCCGCCTACGGGGTTTTCGGCAAGATGAATGGCTAGTGCTTGTCCTTTGATCGCTTTCTGAGTCACGTAGACAATATCAAACTCACTCAGCAATATTTGCCTTTGGCCAGTTTGCCCATGGGCATGGGCTTCTGAAAGATGTACTTTAGCGGATCCATCCTTGATGTGAGATAGGTGGTGTAGGCACAGAAATAATGCCTCAACTTCTGAGCTACCCAAGTCAGAGCACCACACATGCGTTCTAGTAGGGAATACCGGCCCTCGTACGGGGTGAACTTCTTACTGAAATAGTAGATGGCTTGCTCATTTCTCCCCGTTTCATCATGTTGTCCCAAAACACAACCAAATGCTCCATCCAGTACTGCAAGGTAGAACAATAGTGGTC
>NW_017693834.1:0-4387 GCF_001879085.1 Nicotiana attenuata | reverse complement strand
CAAACCATCCAACCGGAGACCGACACCGCCTACCATATAAAGCCTCATAAGGAGCCATCTGGATGCTCGACTGGTAGCTGTTGTTGTAGGCAAACTCCGCTAAAGGCAAAAACTGATCCCACGAACCTGCAAAGTCAATAACACAAGCTCGGAGCATATCCTCCAAAATCTGAATAGTCCGCTCTGACTGACCGTCCGTCTGGGGATGAAATGTTGTGCTCAACTCAACCCGTGTGCCCAACTCTCGCTGAACTGCTCTCCAGAAGCGCGAGGTAAACTGCGTACCTCGGTCCGAAATGATTGATACGGGCACACCATGAAGGCGAACAATCTCCCGAATGTAGATCTCAGCAAACCTCTCAGAAGAATAGGAGACTGCCACAGGAATGAAATGTGCTGACTTAGTCAGCCTATCAACAATAACCCATATCGCATCGAACTTCTTCCGAGTCAGCGGAAGTCCAGTAACAAAATCCATAGTAATCCGCTCCCACTTCCACTCGGGAAGCTCAATCCTCTGAAATACACCACCAGGCCTCTGATGCTCGTACTTAACCTGCTGACAATTCAAACAACGAGCCACATATGCTACGATATCCTTCTTCATTCTACGCCACCAGTAATGCTGCCGCAAATCCTGATACATCTTCGCGGCACCCGGATGAATAGAGTACCGGGAGCTATGGGCCTCCTCCAAAATCAACTCTCGGAGCCCATCCACATTAGGCACACATACTCGACCCTGCAATCTCAAAACCCCATCATCATCTAAAGTAACATGCCTGGCACCTCTGCGCTGCACCGTGTCTCTAACGACACACAAATGGGGATCATCATACTGCCGACCACGGATACGCTCCAATAATGAAGCACGAGCGACCGTGCAAGCTAACACACGACTGGGCTCAGAAACATCCAGTCTCACGAACTGATTGGCTAACGCCTGAACATCCAAAGCAAGCGGCCTCTCACCGACCGAAATATAAGCAAGACTGCCATACTGGCTGACTTCCTACTCAATGCATCGGCCACCACATTGGGCTTCCCCAGATGATATAGAATGGTGATTTCATAATCCTTCAACAACTCCAACCACCTCCTCTGCCTCAAATTCAACTCCTTTTGCTTGAACAAATACTGAAGACTCTTGTGATCCGTGAACACCTCACATGCCACGCCATACAGATAATGCCTCCAAATCTTCAATGCGTGAACAATGGCTGCCAACTCCAAATCATGAACTGGATAGTTCTTCTCATGAATCTTCAACTGCCTCGAAGCATAGGCATTGACCTTGCCATCCTGCATCAACACTGCTCCAAGCCCCACACGGGAAGCATCACAATAGACTGTATAGGGCCCTGAAGTTGTGGGCAAAACCAACACCGGTGCCGTAGTCAGAGCTGTCTTGAGCTTCTGAAAGCTCGCCTCACACTCATCCGACCATCTGAACTAGGCACCCTTTTGGATCAATCTGGTCATCGGGGCTGCAATAAATGAAAATCCCTCCACGAACCGTCGATAGTAGCCTGCCAACCCCAAGAAACTCCGAATCTCTGTAGCTGATGCTGGTCTAGGCCAGCTCTTGACTGCCTCAATCTTCTTTGGGTCCACCTGAATACCCCCTGCTGATACAACATGGCCCAGAAATGCAACTGAACCCAACCAGAATTCACATTTCGAGAACTTAGCATATAACTGACTATCCCTCAGAGTCTGAAGAACCACTCTAAGGTGCTGCTCGTGCTCCTCCTGGCTGCGGGAGTATATCAATATATCATCAATGAACACTATCACGAATGAATCCAAATAAGGCCTGAACACTCGGTTCATCAAGTCCATGAAAGTTGCTGGGGCATTTGTCAACCCGAATGACATAACCAAGAACTCATAATGCCCGTACCGAGTGCGGAAGGCTGTCTTAGGGACATCGGATGCCCTAATCCTCAACTGATGGTAGCCAGGTCGCAAGTAAATCTTGGAAAATACCCTGGCACCCTGAAGCTGGTCGAACAAATCATCAATCCTCGGCAGTGGATACTTATTCTTGATCGTTACCCTGTTCAACTGCCGGTGATCAATACACATTCTCATTGACCCATCCTTCTTCTTGACAAATAACACTGGCGCACCCCAAGGTGAGACACTGGGTCTAATGAAACCCTTCTCAAGCAAATCCTACAACTGTTCCTTTAACTCCTTCAACTCCGGCGGGGCCATACGATATGGCGGGATAGAAATGGGCTGAGTGCCCGGAGCCAAATCAATGCAAAAATCAATGTCCCTGTCGGGTGGTATACCCGGCAGGTCTGAAGGGAAAACATCAGGAAACTCTCGGACAATGGGCACAAAATCAATAGAGGAAACCTCAGCACTGGAATCGCGAACATAGGCTAAATAGGCCAAACACCCCTTCTCGACCATATGTCGCGCCTTCACATATGATATAACACTGCGGGTAGAATGACCAGGAGTCCCTCTCCACTCTAAACGAGGCATGCCCGGTAAGGCTAAGGTCACAGTCTTGGCATGGCAGTCCAAGATAGCGTGATACGGGGATAACGAGTCCATCCCCAATATAACATCAAAGTCGACCATGTCTAAAAGCAACAAAGCAACACGGGTCTCAAGACCCCCAATCACCACAACACAAGATCGATGGACTCGATCAACCACGATAGAATCACCCACCGGTGTAGACACATAACAGGAATACCCAATGCATCACTAGGCATGATCAAATACGGGGCAAAATAGGATGACACATACGATATGTAGACCCCGGATCAAACAACACTGAAGCATCTCTATCACAAACTAGAATAGTACCTGTAATGACTACATTTGAAGACTCAGCCTCTGGCCTGGCTGGAAGAGCATAACATCGGGGCTGGGCTCCACCACCCTGAACTGCCTCTCTGGGACGGCCTGCTGCTGGTTGGCCTCCACCTCTAGCGGCCTGAGCTCCACCTCTAGGACCTCTACCTCCACCTCTAGCACCTCTACCCCCGCCTCTAGCTGGCTAAGCGGTCTGTGGAACATCTGGTGCCTGAATCATAGGACGGGGTCCCTGCTGCTGCGAAAAACTGCTCGAAGCTCAAGGGCAATACCTAGCAATGTGCCTCGTGTCGCCACAAGTAAAACAAGCCCTCGGTGGACGGCCCTGGAAACTCTAAAGCGGCGGTGCACTGATAGGTGCTGATGGTGCACTGTGAGGCTGCTGATCGGAATAATGCGGCTGAGAACCACGACCACCTGAAGTACCATGGGAGACCTGGAGCGCTGACTGGAAGGGCCTAGGAGGGTGACCCCTATCATACGAATCTCTGCCTCCAGATGAGGCACCACTGAATCGGCCTGACTGACGGGATCTCTTATCTGCCCTATGACCACCCCCTTGTGACAATACCATCTCAATCCTCCGGGCCACATTGGCCGCCTCCTGAAAGGATATCTCGCTCCCAGCCTCTCTAGCCATCTGGAGACGAATAGTCTGAATGAGTCCATCAATAAACCGTCTCACTCTCTCCCACTCAGTGGGAAGTATAACAAGGGCATGGCGAGCCAAATCAATAAACCTGGTCTCGTACTGGGTGACTGTCATGGACCCCTGCTGGAGACGCTCGAACTGCCTCCGATAGGCCTCTCGCCGAGTAACAGGGAGAAACTTCTCCAGAAATATATGCGTGAACTGCTCCCAGGTCAAGGCTGGAGATCCTGCTGGTCTAGCTAAACAATAATCCCTCCACCACGTCTTGGCGGATCCAGACAAACGGAATGTAGCGAAAATCAACCCCATTGGTCTCAACAATACCCATGTTCCAAAGAACCTCGTGGCAGCTATCCAAATAATCCTGAGGATCCTCGGTAGATGCACCACTGAAGGTAGTAGTGAAGAGCTTGGTGAACCTATCCAACCTCCATAAAGCATCGACAGACATAGCTGCCCCATCACCGGCCTAGGCTACCACACCCGGCTGAGCTGCTCCAACTGGCTGAACTGCTGGAGTCTGAATCGGGGGAGCTCCTTGCTCCGGAGTACGAGTAGCAGGAGTCTGGGCCCCTCCTCCAGCCTGAGAGACGGCTGGTGCTACAGGAAGCAAACCTGCTCGAGTGACACTCTCCATAAGACCCACCAATCGGACCAGAGCGTCCTGAAGAACTGGGATAGCAATAAACCCCTCTGGGACCTGAGCTGGGCCCACCGGAACTGCTGGGGCTGGGGCCGGAACCTCCTCGTCGAAGTCAACCTGAGGCTCCGCCACTAGTGCTGCTGCTCGGGGCTGAGCTCTGCCCCTACCTCGGCCTCTAGCACGGCCTCGGCCTCTGCCCCTAGCGGGAGCTGCCTGGGGCTCGGATTGCTGATCAGAAGATGAGGAAGCGCGTG
>NW_017693833.1:0-4387 GCF_001879085.1 Nicotiana attenuata | reverse complement strand
GTGACCCAAATCCAAATCTCAACGGACTCGAAATGTGTTGACAACCACGGGTGCACTGGTGCGACATGGTTCGAGACGCATTTTCACGACGTTGCAATTCTTTTTAAAAAAAAAAAATAATAATAAAATATAAACAAAAATAAAAGCGGTTTATTAGTAAAAGGGCACATAGATTAGAGCATGTTTTTGAAATCAGATAAAAGCAAATACAACAGTGGAGCGACCGTGCTAGAACCACGGAACCCGGGAATGCCTAACACCTTCTCCCGGGTTAACAGAATTCCTTACCCGGATTTCTGGTTCGCTGACTGTTAACAGAGTCATAATTTCCTCGGATCGGCATTCAATCGGTGACTTGGGACACCATTAATCTCCCAATTGGCGACTCTGAAATCTTAATAACAAATCCCGTTCCGATTGTCCTTTAAGTGGAAAAACTCCTTTGCACCTTTGCGGGTGTAGGTAAAAAGGAGGTGTGACAGGAGCCCGGTATCTTCTTCCTCCCGATGCTGCCATCACTGTTTCTTCTTTCTTTTTTCCTTTGGCCATTCCTCCAGACCCGCCTTGGATGTCTTGGGAGGTTGCTCTTATGGCTGACTGGCTCAAAATTCTACCTGTTTTTAGCCCATTCTCTACCATTTCTCCGATTTTTATTGCCTCTGCGAAAGGTTTGCCCATGGCGGACATCATATTCTGAAAATAGTCTGCTTCCTGGGCTTGAAGGAAAACAGTGACCATCTCTACCTCATCCATCTAAGGCTTCACTCTTGACGCCTGTTCACGCCACTTAATTGCATATTCACGGAAACTTTCTGAAGGTTTTTTCTTAAGAGTTTCCAAAGAGTTCCTGTCTGGCGCAATGTCTATGTTGTACTGAAATTGTCGAACAAAGTCTCGGGCCAGATCATCCCAAATATGCCAACGCGAGACATCTTTGTCCATATACCATTCTGAAGCGATACCAATCAAGCTTTCCCCAAAATATGCCATCAACAACTCTTCTTTGCCACCGGCTCCCCGTAACTGATTGCAATACTTCTTCAGGTGAGCAATGGGATCACCGTGTCCGTCATACTTCTCAAATTTTGGTGTTTTGAACCCTGACGGCAAGTGTACGTGAGGGAACATACATAGGTCTGTATAGGAGACACTCTTTTGCCCGCTCAATCCTTGCATGTTTTTCAAGCTCTGCTCGAGGCTTCTCATTCTCTTCTCCATCTCATCCTGCTCTGGGTCTTTGGGGGTTTTGTCCTGCCCTGGTGTAAGCTCGTATGTTGGCCGCTGAGAGTAATTAAATGTGGGATATTGAGGGGGATCCACCGGGAAGACAGGGTTTTGGAAGGTGAACATTGAGGGATCAAAGGCAGGCCTTGGCAGTGAAGGTTGTGTTGTAGCAGGGCACGGTGGAGCACTGAAGATGTTAGGAGCTACTCCTGCTGGGAACACCTGGGGGCGGACCTCAGAAGGTGTTCCGACGAAATGAGCAGTCATGGTAGGCTGTCCCAAAAGGGTATGAGGATGGCTGGTAGAGACAGTAGTAGCACCTCCAGCTCTAGGGAATAACTCTGGGAATCCGGGAATGTTGCTTGGAGGTTCCTTTCCATTGTTCTAAGCATCCCACATTTCCATCAATCGCAGGCGCAAGATCCGATTTTCTTCAGCTGTAAAAGATTCAGAGGCTGGGACCCCCGAGATGGGACTGTCTTCAGAGATGGGGACTGCGGGCAAAGTCATTTCTGTAGACATTTCCACACTTCCTTTCGATCTGGTAAAGTATTGATGCGATGCCAGCTTACCACAACTAACCACCATTTCTAAAGGCTAAGCTGGGATCGACAGCAACACACGGTTAGTTTGTGACAAGTAACTGATAGGTAATCGCACATTGGGGGTGTGATGCACCTATACAGTTAAACGGATGTCTACGTGTTTGCACTGGTTGCATGCGTCATCCCGTCTTTTCTTTCTATTTTTTTTTCTCTTTTTTTTTTATTTCTACTATCTATTTTTCTTGCTTTTCTTTCTCTTTCTATTTTTCTCTCATTTGTCTTTTCCCTCTCTTTTTCTTCATTTTTTGCTTTCCTTTTTCTTTTGCCATGGTTTTTCTCTTGATTCCTTATTGCGTTCCTTTCTCTCTTGTTTTTCTTTTCCTTCCTCTCTTTTTAGGGTTACGGTCGAATTCTATGGAGATTGCCTACGTATCATGACCCCGCATGAATCAGACCAAGCGTAGTTCTTGCAAATAAATGCAAACATAAGTACAAGAAATAAAGAAACAATTTTTGGGAATTTTTAAATTTCATTAATAACAACCGCGGTTACAAAGCTACTAGACTATTTGTATTTCTTTTCTCGGAAATAAAAAGTACAAAAACTAGACTCAAAAACTACAGACTCGATTATAAGAATACATCAAAGCTTCAAATCCTGGGGCCCACGGGGCATCACTCGGCATCGCCGCGGGCCTGCATGCAAGTCCCTTTTGCAATTGATCCAGATCGTTCATGACCTGGCGAACAAATATCATCACGGAGGCAAAGAACGTGGTACGACCCATCCGCTCACCGGCCTGACACTTCATGACAATGTAGTTGGCAATGTTTCTGATTCTCTCTCTGATTTGACCTTTCTCTTGGAGTAGCCGGCTTATCTGTTGAGTGCGAGCTTCTAGCACCTGAGAATCCTGGAAGTGAAGATCTTGTAACAATTTTATTTCCTTTTCCGTATCGGCGATTAACCCATAGCATTGTTCCCTCTCGGCCTGTAACTCTTTCTCCCGACGAGTTGCCTTTTCTTCAAGAGTATTAATTTTTCTTTTCATGTTGGCAATGGTTCCCTCATAGTTCTTCTTCATTTGTTGTACAAACTGGGCCCTTTCCTCGGTCTTCTTGCCCATTGTGCCCGAAGCCTTGCCATATTCCCTTCGGATTTTTCCAATTCTTCCTGACAGTCTAGGACTTGTTTCTTCAACCCTTTTATCAATCTCTCGTCGGATAGACTTCTTTCTCGATTCCTGGCATCTAATTTCAGTTGTTGAATTTGGGCCTTGAGAGCTTCATTCTCCTGGGCCAATTGCTTTTTATCACCTTCATCGGCTGCGGCTTGCAAGCTGTTTTCAAACCGAAGCTCCTGAACCTGTTTTTCCAATACTCCTATTCGGGCCCTATACTCTTTTTCCTTAGTTAACCAATCCCACTGTACCTGAGCCTCGCTAGTTAATTATTGCACATGTGGCATTTTGGCAGGTCTCTCGGGGATTTGAAATCTTTTACCAAACCAAACCAAGTATTTGGGATCTACCTCACCTCTGGCTCGGTCCTGTACTATAGTTTTAGGCTCAAGTTACCTGCACTCATTCCATATCTTTCAGATTCGGCCTTCAGGGAATGTAGCTTTCGGGCCTAATTCAATGACTTGCCCACTCAGGTCTTCATCGTTGTGTACCGTCTGGAATCTTCCAAATTGTCGCAAAACTCGGTAAGGAGCATAGGGCTGAATGCTTCGAATACCCATCAAAAGAATATAAGAGACCTCTGCTGTTGTGTATACAGCTTCGGTAGCAGGAAGCCATCCATAAGCCCATTTAACTTTCTCTGCAGTGAGGGATCTTAATCATGACGACCCGGCTTCAGTACCCTCAGGGAACTCGAATTCTGCAATACAACTCAACCCGGTTAAACCGTAGTTCATGTAGCCTGTGCGGTGACAGAGGTGTTCCTGTATCCACAATTGCAAGAGCAAATTGCAACCTTGAAAAAATTTCTCCCCTTCCCGACATTTGGTCAGAGCTCGGTACATTTCTGCTACAATCAGAGGAACCACTGTGCTAGTAGGTTTTTTCATGGCAATATATAGCATCCCTACTAGACCAAGGTCTATATGACCATCTTTCCTAGGACAAATTACCACTCCCAAAAAGGCCACCATAAAGGCTAATCCCCGTCGGGCTTCCCATTTGTCTTTATTTCCGGCATGTGTTAATCCTGTGTTGGGTTCCTCGAAACCTTTGGGGTTACCATACCGGTGATATAAGAAATGCAATGTACAACACCCTTCCGCCAGATGCGGGTCTTGAATATCCCGACTGATGTTCAACAAATCCAAGAACCTATGAAGGGTTACCGGTCGTGGGGCCAATGGGTATCTTCCACGGAGGTTCCCGTTGAGACCTGCGTATCCGGCGATCTCTTCTAATGTAGGTGTGAGTTCAAAATCTGAAAACCGGAATACATTACGGGTCGGGTCCCAAAATGGTATCACTGCCTCAATGACATCCTTCCTTGGTTTGATTTTCAATAAATCTACGAGACCGCCCAAACTTTTGACCACAGTATCTCTGCTTCCTTTTCCCAAGTCATGCCACCACATATGGAGTTTCAAAGGGATC
>NW_017693832.1:0-4388 GCF_001879085.1 Nicotiana attenuata | reverse complement strand
GCTGTGTATTGTCTGGGAGGTTTTCGGTAGAAATTTGGTCTAGGCCTTGGAAAATTTTGGCGAGTGGGTGGTGACTGGTAGTGAGAGGGTTGAGTGTTATAAGCTTGGTAAACAGGTGCTGGTTGAGAGTATCTGGGTGAAGTGGGTTGATATGTGAGAGGTAGAGAGGACTGGTAAACGGGAGGTGGATAGGAAGGTGCGGGTGCTTGGTAATTTGGGATAGGCTGATATGTAAGTGGAGGTGATGGGTAGGTGTGGTATTTTGGTGGTGACTTGGCTCCCTGTGCGATCATCACGGCACTCACATCTTTCTTCTTGGATGCGCCACCAGTTTGTAAAGCCTTATTGGTGGCTTGCAATGCTTCAAGATTTGTAACCATACCATTCTTAATGCCTTCTTCGATTCTTTCTCCGAGTTTGATGATATCAGAGAACTTTTGACCCTCGATCAGCATTAACCTTTCATAATATTGGGGATCCTGAGCCCGGACGAAGAACATATTCATTTGTTCTTCTTCCAGGGCCGGCCTGACCTTGGCAGCTTCTGACCTCCAACGAGTAGCATACTCGCGGAATGTTTCGGTGGGCTTCTTCTTCAAATTTTGTATGTAGAACACATCCGGGGCATTCTCGGTATTGAACCGAAATCTATCCATGAATTCTGATGCTATGCTTACCCAATTCGTCCATTTCCTGGGGTCCTGACTGATATACCAGGATAGTGCATCTCCCTTCAAGCTCCTCATGAAGAGCTTCATGCGGATTTTCTCATCTCTTCCAACCCCAACTAACTTGTCGCAATAGGTCCTCAGGTGAACTCTGGGATCTCCGGATCCATCAAACATTTCGAACTTGGAAGGTTTGTACCCCTCCGGAAGTTCAACATCTCGTTGCATGCACAAGTCTTCATAGTTCAGCCCCTCAATGCCTTTGCTACCTTCGACACCCTGGACCCAACTGGTTAACTTCTTGAGCTCGGCTGCCAAGTTCCTGATGAGGGGGTCTTTGTCATCAGACACAGGTGCATTTGAGATCGGTTGGGTGTAGTGAGGTACAGTTTCCACAAAGATAGGAGTGTTATGGAGGTGGTCGTTTATGGTATTTGGTGGCTCGGGAATGAGCAATGGAGTGTTGTTGCATGTGTTGCAAGTTTGGACGTGAGCAGGCTGTGTTTGTGGTTGCAGGGTGTTTTGTGGAGGTGCGGGATTCTGGGTGTTGACATCAGGAGCAGCAAGAGAGAATGATAGGCTTGCCAAGTTCCGAACTTGGTCCAACTCTTCCTGGAATTTCAGTAATTTTTGTTCAAAATGAGCAGCAGTTCCCTTAGCAATTGGGGTACCCTGAGAAATTTCCTCTCTTTCAATCTCCTTTCTAGCACTTGTGTTTTCCATTTTTCCTTTGTTCTTGTTCCGGACAGGACTTGGAGGAGGAGGCGGTGGAGGGCCCTTGGATCTTGTGGAGTATGCTGATGGTGCCAGAATGCACGAACTAACCTTTGGGGAGGGGAATAAGAAATAAAAGAAAAACAAAAAAGGTAACAAGTTAGTGCGGGTTTTGAGAAAAAATGTTGCAGTATTTAAACACATTGTGCGAGAATATAAATCGCGTCCTAATTTTGGGTGCCTCGTTGTGCCCGAGGTAGGCCTAGCGACAAATAGTTTTGGAGAACTTATAATGCTAAATGCCTCATTTTATTGATAAAAATGACTCTAAATAACGGAAAATGAAACGTCACTATTGGCCATTGGCCTTATTACATCATTAAAAATAAAGAATAAACGACTCCTAACTACTTGGTCCCAGAAGGACCTTCCCCAGATTTGGCATCTTTAGCTCCATCGAACAGCTTCACCAGCTCACGCAGTCCTAGCAGCAAGTAAGCTCTAGCCAAGTGTCCCCCTTCGCTTCCCTCGGCATTCTGGTAGTGAAGGTCTTCCCACCAGCTTAGCAACCTTGGGTGAATGTTGGTTACCATGCCGAATCTGGGGACTTCGTGCCTCATTATCTGCAAAACAAAGTGTTAGTCCCTCACCCCCGCCGGACTCGACTATTTAAATCAATAATTGGCATAAACAGCATTTAGTTCTCCAAATAAATACACAGAGTATGGTGTTGTCCATTTGGGTCCCAGGGGAACCCAGTGGACTTTGGATAAGGCTATCTTAAAGAGTCATTATGTGGACAACATAACTGACTCGACTAGGTTTGACAGTGATGCATGTACAGTTAAATAGAATAAGGTTTCTATGGGGTGCTAGACCGGTACCCTTGAGCGGACAACTCAAGAGGGAAAGGCACGGAACCGTCGACTGCACCGTTGATCGACTAGTTTTACCGCAAATATGCCTTTGCCAAATTTAGGGGGTGATAGTATTGGAAGAGCGCAACAACTCATTATAAGCGTTGCTATAGTATTTGTTTGGCACGAGTGGAATATGATGTTGAAGATGCAGTTTACAAGAATGAAACAAATTGACATGTATTTTCATGTTCATACAATAAATGTTTACAATAATTGCTCAAAAAAAACATTACAACAGTGTTGACGGAAAGCAGTAATTAAAGAAAAATAAACAAGTCAGTTTCAAATAAAGGTATTAAACAAAAGAAATAAAGAAAGCAATAAAGCCACATATAGCATGTAATGGTAAAAGCCTAAAGAAGTCCCCAGCGGAGTCGCCATGCTGTCGACGCCCCCTTTTCCTTCCAAAACGGAGTTCGGAATCGGGTATACGACATTCGGGAGGACAACTCTATTCCCTTGCGAGAATTGGGTTTTTTACTTTGAAGAGTCGCCACCTAATGATTATAGTGCATTAGGACACTTTAAGGAAGAATTTGAGATGAAGAACCAGAGTTTGGGTAAGGGCTAGAAATTATCTCGAGGGGAAGGTGTTAGGCACCCCTCAAGATCCACTAGTGTGGTTCCCGGCCATGCTACAATTGTGACTTTGAATGCAAACAAACAAGTAAACAAGCAAGCATTGCAAATACGAGAAAACTATTACAAATAACGAGCACAAAAGGTTAAAAAAGTGCTGAATTTTAGGGAAGGAGCAGTTTTAGTTAAAAGCGCAAGTAGGAAGAAGTCAAGTACTTAGTGCGAACAATCTGAAAATTATGTGAAAAACAGAAGTCGAAAGTGCAACAGCTTTTAAGATTCAGAAAATTGTTAAGCTAATAAAGAGGGAGGGGGGTCCAAGGTTTATATATTACATGGATCATTCGCACAACACTGGTACTCAATTGTACGCATAGTGTTATCGTGTAATCATCATCTCCATGTATACCCTTTCCCACCCCGTTAAGGTATTGGAGCGCGGAATGGTATCGTTTGCCTATTGCATGCTATTACTCGTCCCAAGCTATCAGTCCCGGGGCATTAGGACTTCTAATCCTAAAAGGGAAAGAAAGGGATGGGGGGCCTTTATGGAGTTTAAAGGACAAAAATTCTAATCGACATTCAAAAACAAGTAACAAGTAGGGGGAATGAACAGACAAACAGGTAAGGCTCACATAAACCCCGTAAATCAGATAACATATAGTTTAGCATGCCTTTACACATACTGGTTTAGTCTTCAAAATTAAAAATTAAGCAGCGAGCGGACTGGTTCGATACATACGTTTAGACAAGAAGCCCACATTAAGCAACTTGGATCCAATTGTCAGGACTTAAGGTATTTTAAGCGAGTGATTTAGAAAGTACTGGTTCTAGAAAAGTAGTCTAATGCCGGAAAGTACAGAATGCAGTCAGTTTAGAAATAAGTTTTAAGAGAATCATGAGTATAAACCATAAAAGGAGTTCCAGAGTCAGAAATACTTAAGGAAAGAGTAAACTGCAGAACTGTTTTAAAGACAATTTCAGGAAGACCAAAACTTAGTTGGAAAATGTTTAGGCAGAATTTAGAAAGAAACCATTTCAGAAGAGATGCTGATTTGAAGGACTCAAATGTATACCGATTCAAAAGAGTTTTTGTTAAAAGATTGAGGCTGAAAACATTAAGACATTAGAGACCAGTTAACAGATTGTTATTGCTTAAGAAGAATCGGACGAACTTGATGCGGAATCCTATGATATCTATATCTGATTTTAAATAGTCTGTTAAGAACTGGTAAGAAGAGGTAATTATTTAATTATCCTACAGTTTGCCTAATGCATATGCATTCCCTATAGGCATGATTTCTATATGCACTGATTACATGAACGTTAAGGTCCTATAGGCAGGATTTCTAGATGACTTGTATCATAATTAAACGTTAAACCATATAGGCATGGTATCTAGGTGACTTGAATCAGAAACATCGCACCATCTTATGTACAGTATTTCTAGTGAAAAAATTAAAGTCCTAAAGTCATGATATCTACCCTTTATTGATGCAAGAAAATA
>NW_017693831.1:1407-4388 GCF_001879085.1 Nicotiana attenuata | reverse complement strand
TTATGCAAACTGCCCTTTGAATTTGGGTAGGAGGTGATGTTCGGGGATGGTGGTCATGCTCAAATTCAAACAATTCGCCGGGTGTTGCGGCTGCCTCCGTTCACCAGTGATGTCGATTATTACCATGACAGGCCCGGGGTGACATGGGAGGTCATGACGGATGTACTTTGCACAGGGGGGCAGCCCATATGGATACGTGACCAAATAACCCTCAATTCTAACTCCTTCACTCACCTGGCCAAGTGTTGGTTGACTGTTATCTGTAGCAGGTTCCTGCCTTCTAGCAATACCACGGACGTGAACTTCAATAGGGCACTGTTGACTTGGTGCTTTGTGACAGGGAAGGATTTTGATGCGGCACGGGTAATTGGAGATGAAATGGTCTTACGGGGCCCGCTGCTGACAAAGGGATTCTATTTCCCTTCCTTGGTGACCACATTGTGCTTGATGAGAAACACCCCTACCAACCCTGGTGATGGCGATTTGCCTCCCAAAGCAGCTTTCAAAGCTTCTAGCATCAGAGTGGGCAGGGGCACCCGCACTACAATTGAGATTGATGATGAGGAGGATGATCCGGTCCCTGTTGCACCGTCCAGGAGGTCTGTTGACAGTGCCGGGCCCTCTCGGCGCCCCCATTCTAGAGCAGACCTATCACGCTCACAGTCCTCCCGGCCTATGCTGCGCTTCTTGGAGGAAGAGGTTGCGGATCTCCGCACCTCGGTATATGGTCTACACACACGGATGGACGCCATGTCACAGAGGCAGGCTAGATCTGAGAGCCGATTTATGGCTTGGCTACGCGCATTGGGGAGGGCTTGCCATGTAGACCCCAGCACCGTCTCCGACTCGGATTGAGTCTCAGGGAAGTCTTCTCATTCTTCTATTCTTTATTGTATTGATATGACATGGGGACATGCCATGATTTTTAAGTGTGGGGTGGGAGACTTGCTCTAACTGTGTATTCAAATGTATATAGCTGTTGTTGTGTGGTAACAGTAGATGTGGTGTACATATGTGAGTAAGTATATTAGGAGTAGCTGACTTGGCCCAACGACGGACACTTGTTGACGGGTCTCTTGAGGGTCAAAGTCAGATATATATATATATAAAAAAAAAAAAAACTTGTAGAGGACTCTTCCTGACGACGGACTAGGTGGACAGTACTCTTGAGGGAAGTAGTCCATGTAGAATTTTTTTTATTTTATTTTCTTTTTTTTTAGGTAGTGTAGTACCTCCCCCTTGGTTTTTCTTTTGACCACGGTTCTTTTCCAAGGGTTTTTCTTGAACCGGGTTAGGTAGATTTTTCTTTTATAGTTTTAGGAGGTCAGAATGTAACCCCAAATGTGCACACTTGCAAAGAAAACGAACTAAGGGTGTAAGATCTAAGCTTGTTTGTGGACTCATAATATATGCCTTAATTTTGCACATCTTGTCTTGCTTGAACACTCGTATGATTGTGTTGATGAACTGATTCAGAATGAGTTACATGCTAAGTGTGTGTGAGTTGTTACTTGCATCCTATGTTTGCATATGATACCTAGAACTTGCCCTGTGTGTTTGCAAAGCGAAATAGAAGTCATTTGGTTTTAGAGATGATTGAGGCATTTCTTTGTGCAACCCTTTATACTTGAGAATCCACCTGTGCATATTACCATAGTTAACCCCTTTGAGCCTGAAGCCTGTTCTTTGACAACCCTATAATGATCTAAATCGCTGTGTTTGAATAAGCTAATTGTTTGAACCTTTACCGCCTAGAAGCACTTGAATCACTAAAGAATATACAAAAGTCAAAATGTGGGGTGGGAGAGAGTTATTGAAAAAAGGGGAATCAAGAATGAAGGTTCTGGTTGGTGAACTGGTAGTGTACAGTAAGTATGAAAAAGAAAAAAAGAAAAAAAGAGAAGAAGCAGCCAGTTGTACCTAACGAAAAGTGGGGGTCACAAGTGAAACAAAATGTGGAGTAATGATTGGGTTGAGCATAAAGGTAAAATAAAAAAAATAAAAAATAAAAAAAAAGAAGTGTGTATTAAAAATGCTTAGGGAGGTTAGTCACTATATCCAAATATATCCTACCCGTCCCTTAGCCTACATTACAACCTATAAAGACCTCTTGATCTTTGACTGAATGGCTCGATTAGTAGAGTATTACATTAGGGGCAAGCTTATGGTGTGTCTGTGTGGCATGGGAATGCTCTTTGCTGAGAGTGAGTGAATTCTTTCTATATATCGTTCCTTGTTGTTGAATTTTATGTGTGTGGAACTTCTCTCAGATTTTGTTTATGTGAGGGCATGTGACTCAGGAAGAAAAAGTGAGTCTTCACTTCTGTTAGAGTAATTAGAGTGAGCACAAGTGTGTCTTGGTATGAGAGTCTGCATTTGAGATATGATTGTGCACTGCTCGGGTCGATCATTGATAATAGCAGGTGTGACATAAATTGGGGCAATGCATTGAGCAGTTAGGCCTAGAAGTGTGGTTTAGTTGCTCGAGGACGAGCAAAGGTTTAAGTGTGGGGTGTTGATAATAGGTGAATTTGACTATAATCACACCTTAAATAATCACCTTCTTGTGTAGTTTTAATGCTAAAAGTGATAACAAAATGCTCTTATTAGTGCTTTTCATGATTTGCAGGTGATATATGTACAAGGAAGGCTAAGGAGCAATTTTGGAGTCAAAAATTGGAAAAAAGAGGCCAAATGTGTAAATGCCCAATGAAGCCACGCCCTGCCAGCCCTTAGAATTCAGAGAACTGGTTTGGCCGCGGTTCCACCGCGACCGCGGCAGAACCGCGGTGGGAAGCAGCTGCAGAAGTTTAGAGATTCCGCGAGGGTGTTTGGCCGCGGTTCTACCGCGACCGCGGCAGAACCGCGGCAGGCGCAGAAACTTCAGGGACCAAAGTGTCAATTACGGGATTTTTAGACCTAAACCCTATTTAAAACATTAGACTTCGCCCAAGAGAGGCATGTATTGAGTTTTTAGGTTT
>NW_017693831.1:0-1397 GCF_001879085.1 Nicotiana attenuata | reverse complement strand
AAGTTGTAGTAATAGAAGATATTAAATCTTTCCTTTATTTATAGTCTCAATATAATCAACCGCTTTCGCGTATACTTTGGAAACTGAATAAGTTTCTTTGAGACTTACTACAACACAATACCTTATTGGTAATTAATTGTGTTTCTCCAAAATAGTGTAATTGGCTCTTGTAGAGTTCTCAATTAATTTTATAGTACCACATATTCATCAACACCCATAAGGTGAATATCTCTTTTGAAGAGAAAGTTATACCATTATGGTTATGGTCAAAATTATATGCAAGATCTGTTTCTTGCATTTACCGTTGTGTTTTAATAATCACAATGCCAAAATATTTTGGCGCACAATAGGTACGTGACCAATGACCATTCATGCCATTCTTATATCATCTCAAACCTCCTTTTAGAGGTGAGTGCGGTATATTCACTACCACTAGCACGTTCATATTCTTTGAAGAATGAATATGTATTCTGATAATAGGTGAATTTGACTATAATCACACCTTAAATAATCACCTTCTTGTGTAGTTTTAATGCTAAAAGTGATAACAAAATGCTCTTATTAGTGCTTTTCATGATTTGCAGGTGATATATGTACAAGGAAGGCTAAGGAGCAATTTTGGAGTCAAAAATTGGAAAAAAGAGGCCAAATGTGTAAATGCCCAATGAAGCCACGCCCTGCCAGCCCTTAGAATTCAGAGAACTGGTTTGGCCGCGGTTCCACCGCGACCGCGGCAGAACCGCGGTGGGAAGCAGCTGCAGAAGTTTAGAGATTCCGCGAGGGTGTTTGGCCGCGGTTCTACCGCGACCGCGGCAGAACCGCGGCAGGCGCAGAAACTTCAGGGACCAAAGTGTCAATTACGGGATTTTTAGACCTAAACCCTATTTAAAACATTAGACTTCGCCCAAGAGAGGCATGTATTGAGTTTTTAGGTTTCTTAGCAAGGAAAACAATTGTGAGAAAGTACTCTAAACATCTTTCTTCTTTTCTTTTGATTTATTGATGAATTCAAGCTTAGTTTATTTTCCCATAGCCATGAGTAGCTAAATTCCTTGTCTAAGGCGTTGATGGAACCTATTGGGTGATGAACTTCTTGTTTATGTGAATACAAATTGCTAGTTTAATCTTTATTTGTTCAACTTCGTGTTCGTTGTAGTTAATTGACAGGATCCTCAATTAGCTGTGCCTATTTAGTGTGCATAACTTGGAAAAGAGTGCATATTTAGGGTATTGTTGAACAACACCACTCCTAGATTATTAGAGGAATCTATAATTGCGGGTTTAAAGGCGGGATTAGGAATAACGAAGCCTTGGGTGCAATCTAAATTGAATTGTGCTAAATAAAGCAAGCTAGTGTATCTCGGGAGAGTGCAATAGTAGATTACTGTGATTACTTG
>NW_017693830.1:0-4389 GCF_001879085.1 Nicotiana attenuata | reverse complement strand
CAAATGGGGCATTGGTCATCCCAAATGACATGACAAGGAACTCGTAATGGCCATATCGAGACCTGAAGGCAGTCTTCGGGATATCTGGCTCCCGAATCTTCAACTGATGGTAACCTGAGCGCAAGTCAATCTTAGAAAATACCTGTGCACCCTGAAGCTGGTCAAACAAATCATCAATGCGAGGCAAAGGATAACGGTTCTTCACTGTAACCTTGTTCAACTGGCGGTAGTCAATACACATGCGCATAGAACCGTCCTTTTTCTTCACAAACAAAATAGGAGCACCCCACGGTGAAACACTGGGTCGAATAAAACCCTTACCAAGCAATTCCTGCAACTGATCTTTCAATTCCTTCAACACAGGAGGAGCCCTACGATACGAAGGAATGGAAATGGGCTGAGTGCCCGGCAACAGATCAATGCCAAAATCAATGTCTCTATCAGGCGGTATGCCCGGAAGATCAGCTGGAAATACATCGGGATAATCCCGTACCACTGGAATAGAATCGACAGAAGGGGTATCAACACTAACATCTCTCACATAAGCCAAGTACGCGGCACACCCCTTCTCAACCATGCGCTGAGCTTTAAGAAAAGAGATAACTCTACTGGGAGTGTGATCTAAAGTACCACTCCACTCAACATGCAGGATACCTGGCATAGCCAGCGTCACGGTCTTGGCGTGACAATCAAGAATAGCAAAATGGGGCGACAACCAGTCCATGCCCAGAATAATGTCGAAATCCACCATACCGAGTAACAATAAATCTGCTCTAGTCTCAAAACCACGAATAGTAACCAAACATGACCGATAAACGCGCTCCACAACAAGAGAATCTCCAACAGGAGTAGAAACATAAACGGGGGCACTCAAAGAATCCCGAGGCACACCCAAATGCGGAGCAAAGTAAGAAGACACATAAGAGTAAGTAGAGCCCGGATCGAATAGAACCGATGCCTCTCTGTGACAAACCAATATAATACCTGTAATGACGGAGTCGGAGGCAACAACCTCAGTGCGAGCAGGAATACAATAATATCTGGCCCGGCCCCTCTCGCGAGGGCGACCTCTATCTCCCCGACCTCCGCCCCTAGCTGGCTGGGCAGGTGGGGTAGCAGCTGGAGCTGTGACCATGGCCTGAGAACCCTGAGGAGCACGCTGTGGCTGAGAAGTCTGTGGGGGCGCGCTCCTCCCAAGTCTGGGGCAATCCCTCACCAAGTGACGTGTATCACCACACTCGTAACAAGCTCTGGGAGGACGTGGTGGCTGTGACTGGCTGGGACTAGGCCTGCTGGACTGACCTCTGGAAACACCCCGCGCAGGAGGCGCGCTAGAAACTGGAGGTGCATAGTAAGGCTCCTGAGGTGGAGGTGGAGCTGGAGTACTGCCGGCTGCTGGAAGAGCTGAATGTACAGGGTGACCCGAATAACCTCTGCCATAACGACCTGCTGATGGGGTACGGGCACCAGAGTAGTGACCCGACTCTCGAGACCTCTTGGCCTCCCTCTCTCCTCGCTCCCTGGCGAGCATACCCTCAATCCTCCTAGCAATGCTCACTACCTGTTGATAAGGAATGTCCATCTCCAACTCTCGAGCCATGCTAGATCTGATGGGTGGAATAAGACCCTCAATGAACCTGCGAACTCTCTCCCGAACTGTAGCAACCAAAGCTGGTGCATGCTTGGCCAACCTAGTATAACGGATAGCATACTCTGAAACGGTCATAGCACCCTGGCGCAAATGCTCAAACTCTGCGCGCCATGCATCCCCGAGACTCTGGGGGACAAACTCACTCATGAACATATCCAAGAACTGGGTCCAAGTCAGTGTAGCAGCCTCGACTGGACTGTCTATCTCATAAGTCCGCCACCAATCATAAGCGGCTCCCCGAAGCTGAAAAGCAGTGAAAGAAACCCCGCTGGACTCCACGATGCCCATAGTGCGAAGAATACGATGACACTCCTCTAGAAATCCCAAGGCATCGTCTGATGCTAATCCACTGAACATTGGGCGATCATACGTCTTGAACCTATCAAGCCTGCGCAGCTCGTCCTCTTAAGCAGCTGACCCATCCTCGGGCTGAACTGGTGCTGCAGGCGGTGCCGGAATAATCTCGGGAACCTGCTCAACCTGCACTCGCTACTCAGGAGTGCGGGCGGCGGGAGTCTGTGCTCCTCCCTCGGCCTGGGATGTGGCTGCAGCAAGGGGAAGCAACCCCGCCTGAGCCAAGGTGGTGTACATGCTCATGAACTGAGCCAAAGTCTCCTAGAGCGCTGGAGTAGTAGTGGCAGTAGTAGGTGTGCCAGGTGCCTGGGCTCCGGCTGGATCTGCTGGTGGTACCTCGGCGGCAGCTCGCGCAGGTGCTCTGGCTGCACCACGTGCGGGTCCTCGACCTCTCCCCCGGCCCCGGCCTCTGACGGCTGCAGTAGGGGGCGCGGGTGCCTGATCATCTCGAGTAGCACGTGTCCTCACCATCTGTGATAGAATAGAAGTCAGAAGTTTAGAATTGATGTCCAAAAATATCACACGGCGAGGAATTCAAATGAAATGAAGATTTTTTCCTAAACAGTTACATAGCCCCTCGTAGATAAGTAAAGACGTCTCCGTACCGATCAGTTTGAGACTCTAATAAACCGGCCTGTGTTCCGTGACTCCTATGAACCTAGAGCTCTGATACCAACTTGTCACGACCCCAGTTCACCCTCCATGAACATGTCGTGATGGCACCTAGTTCCTACAACTAGGTAAGCCTAACAGTGCGGAATAACAATTTAACATTTGCGGACTAATTAATTAAAACTGAATATACGGAAATAACAACTGTATATAAGGCCACTCGGCCTATACAACTCAAAATATGCGGAAGTCTACAACTAAATCCCAAAACCCGGAAACTCACGGGAAACACAGGCTAATAGAATGTAGTAAACTGCTCTACACCAGAATGTCTAAACAACATGAAAGGAAAGAAAAGGATCTATCTGCTAAAGCCGGAATAGAGTAGAGACTCCTGGTCTGCAAACTTAGCAGGTATACCTCAAGTCTCAGCTAGGACTCTCCACCACGAGGATGATACGTCTGGGAGGAAGTACCTGGATCTGCACATGAAAACCATGCACAGGAAGGGCATGAGTACACCACAGCGGTACTCAGTAAGTGCCAAGCCTAACCTCGGTTGGGTAGTGACGAGGAAGGTCAGGGCCCTACTGAGATAACATAATAAATAATGAGATAACAGAAATAGTTTAAATAAAGTCTACAGCGAGAATCTAAACCAGGTAAATAAGGAAGAACAGTAATAGAAAGCAAAGGTAACAATACACGGAAAACTGCCCTCAACAAGGAATAGTAGCCGGGGGATCTCTTTATATCCCGAGGATCTCTTGGTATCCTCATCATCAACACTGGGGATCTCTTAGTATCCTCAATAAGTAAGTCGGGGATCTCTTGGTATCCCGAGGATCTCTTGGTATCCTCAATAAGTAAACCGAGGATCTCTTAGTATCCCAATATATATATATAGAAACACATGTGCCAGGGATCTCTTGGTATCCCGCACCCTCAGTCCAGAATATCTCAAGTACAGGGGAATCTCCCGGGAAGCCGTCCCGTAGTCCCAAATTAAACACACAACAACAACGATTCATAAATCTCGGAACATTGGAAAAAAATCAGGACACGAAGTAGTAAATTATAGCCTAACATGCTTCACGGAGTACAAATAGTACAGTTAAAGCAAATAAGCAAGTAAGCCAGCTAAACATAAGTCTCTAAGCTAACACAGGTACAGACTTACAGTTAAAATGAACAAGTAAACAAGAAATCTCAATTTAAATACTTCAAGTAGAAACGGATTTACAACAATTAGCTCAAGTACGCGCTCGTCACCTCACGTACGGGGCAGTCAAATATTCAAGATCATATCCTGAGGGAAAAAGGTCCCCCACACAAAGTTAGACAAGCCACTTACCTCGAACCGGCTCAATATCAACTAGAAACCACGCTCTTGCCACGAGTATCCGACTCCAAATGGCCCAAATCTATTCAATTCAATTACACATTGTAAATAACATCGCAAACACCTGGTTTTGCTATTAAATTCAAAGCTACGGTGTGAAATTAGGTGAAATGACCAAAATGCCCTTCAGGCCAATGTCTCGGAATCGAATAATTTTCACATTTTTAGAACCCTCTTACCCTGACGAGTCTAACCATATAAAAATCTCCCAAATCGGAGGTCAAATGCCCACTAAAAACTCAATAGTTTAGGTAATGAAGTTTTACCCCAAATTATCCAATTTTTTATCCTAAATTCGAATTCCGATGATGTATTTAACTATATAATGATGAAATATAACAAGAAGGGACCAAAGAAACATTACCCAGTG